>NW_026512931.1:0-86918 GCF_027579735.1 Bombina bombina | reverse complement strand
TCACACTGAAATTATTTACAAACAGCTTGTGCAATTATGGCACAAAAGGTTGTAAATGCTTCTCTGGGATCCCCTTTGTTCAAAAATAGCAGACATATATGGCTTTGGCATTGCTTTTTGGTAATTAGAAGGCCGCTAAATGTCGCTGCGCACCATACTTGTTTTATGCCCAGCAGTGAAGGTGATAATTAGGTAGCTTGTAGGGTTAATTTTAGCTTTAGTGTAGAGATAAGCCTCCCACCTGAAACATCTCACCCCCTGATCTCTCCCAAGCAGCTCTCTTTCCTCCCCTACCCTACATTTGTCCCCGCCATCTTAAGTACTGGCAGAAAGTCTGTCAGTACTAAAATTAAAGGCTTTTTTTAAAAAAAAAAAAAAAAAAAAAAAAAAATATATATTCTGCTGTGTAGGATCCCCCCTCTACCTTATTATCCACCATCGTGGGTACTGGCAGCTGTCTGCCAGTACCCATTTTGCTATATAATTAGCTTTTTTTGTTAATATAAAAATAAAAAGCCCAATTTTTCTGTAGTGTAGCTGATCCCCCCCCCTCAATAACCTACCTCCCACCCTCTCCCAGATCCCTTAGATAAAACTTTACCCCTTGCTCTCTTCCTCCTTTTCTTAACAGTTTGTCCCATAGTGTAGCGTGCCTACCCGCTCCGGTGCGCGCGCCTGCCTCCGGTCCCGTGTGTGTGTTCCTGGTGCCCCCGCACGTGATCCCACCACCCTCTGACATGTTTCCTCCAGCTATGGCCACCCACCCGCCTCCCTGCAATGGCTCCCACCCACCAATATTCGCCACTATCGCTGGCTGTTGCAGAATGGGCCACAGAGTGGCTCTCTCTGCATCGGATGGTTAGTAAAGAGTATTGCACAATGCCTCAATATAGAGGCATCACTGCAATACCCTGAAAGCATCTGGAAGCGATTAGGATCGCTTCCATCTCTTGAAACCCCTGACGTATAGGGTACTTCCTTGGTCGTTAACGATCGTTTTTTGTAGGACGTACCCTGTACGTCGTCGGTCGTTAAAAGGATAGTAATCCCAAATTTCTTTCATGTAATTAGCAAGAGTCCATGAGCTAGTGACGTATGGGATATACATTCCTACCAGGAGGGGCAAAGTTTCCCAAACCTTAAAATGTCTATAAATACACCCCTCACCACACCCACAATTCAATTTTACAAACTTTGCCTCCGATGGAGGTGGTGAAGTAAGTTTGTGCTAGATTCTACGTTGATATGCGCTCCGCAGCAAGTTGGAGCCCGGTTTTCCTCTCAGCGTGCAGTGAATGTCAGAGGGATGTGAGGAGAGTATTGCCTATTTGAATGCAGTGATCTCCTTCTACGGGGTCTATTTCATAGGTTCTCTGTTATCGGTCGTAGAGATTCATCTCTTACCTCCCTTTTCAGATCGACGATATACTCTTATATATACCATTACCTCTGCTGATTCTAGTTTCAGTACTGGTTTGGCTTTCTACAAACATGTAGATGAGTGTCCTGGGGTAAGTAAATCTTATTTTCTGTGACACTCTAAGCTATGGTTGGGCACTTTGTTTATAAAGTTCTAAATATATGTATTCAAACATTTATTTGCCTTGACTCAGAATGTTCAACATTCCTTATTTTTCAGACAGTCAGTTTCATATTTGGGATAAATGCAATCATTTTTTCTTACCTTAAAAAATTTGACTTTTTCCCTGTGGGCTGTTAGGCTCGCGGGGGCAGAAAATGCTTCATTTTATTGCGTCATTCTTGGCGCGGACTTTTTTGGCGCAAATTTTTTTTTCTGTTTCCGGCGTCATACGTGTCGCCGGAAGTTGCGTCATTTTTTGAAGTTTTTTTGCGTCAAAAATGTCGGCGTTCCGGATGTGGCGTCATTTTTGGCGCCAAAAGCATTTAGGCGCCAAATAATGTGGGCGTCTTTTTTGGCGCTAAAAAATATGGGCGTCATTTTTTCTCCACATTATTTAAGTCTCATTATTTATTGCTTCTGGTTGCTAGAAGCTTGTTCTCTGGCATTTTTTTCCCATTCCTGAAACTGTCATTTAAGGAATTTGATCAATTTTGCTTTATATGTTGTTTTTTTCTTTTACATATTGCAAGATGTTCCACGTTGCAACTGAGTCAGAAGATACTTCAGGAAAATCACTGCACAGTGCTGGAGCTACCAAGCTAAGTGTATCTGCTATAAACTTTTGGTATCTGTTTCTCCAGCTGTTGTTTGTATTGCATGTCATGTCAAACTTATTAATGCAGATAAAATTTCCTTTAGTACTGTTACATTACCTGTTGCTGTTCCGTCAACATCTAATTTTCAGAGTGTTCCTGATAACATAAGAGATTTTATTTTTTAAATCCATTAAGAAGGCTATGTCTGTTATTTCTCCTTCTAGTATACATAAAAGTCTTTTAAAACTTCTCTTTTTTCAGATGAATTTTTAAATGAACATCATCATTCTGATACTGATACTGGTTCTTCTGGTTCAGAGGTTTCTGTCTCAGAGGTTGATGCTGATAAATCTTTGTATTTGTTCAAGATGGAATTTATTCGTTCTTTACTTAAAGAAGTATTATTTGCATTAGAAATAGAGGATTCTGGTCCTCTTGATACTAAATGTAAACGTTTAAATAAGGTTTTTAAATCTCCTGTAGTTATTCCAGAAGTGTTTTATCTCCCTGATGCTATTTCTGAAGTAATTTCCAGGGAATGTAATAATTTGGGTAATTTATTTACTCCTTCTAGACGTTTAAGCAAATTATATCCTATGCCATCTGACAGATTAGAGTTTTTTGGGACAAAAATCCCTAAGGTTATGGGGCTGTCTCTACTCCTGCTAATGTACTACTATTCCTACGGCAGATAGTAATTCATTTAAGGATCCTTTAGATAGGAAAATTGAATCCTTTCTAAGAAAAGCTTACTTATGTTCAGGTAATCTTCTTAGACCTGCTATATTTTTAGCGGATGTTGCTGCAGCTTCAACTTTTTGGTTAGAAGCTTTAGCGCAACAAGTAACAGATCATAATTTTATAGCATTATTATTATTCTATAACATGCTAATAATTTTATTGGTGATACCATCTTTTGATATCATTAGAGTTGATGTCAGGTATATGTCTCTAGCTATTTTAGCTAGAAAAGCTTTATGGAATAAACTTGGAATGCTGATATGTCTTCTAAGTCAACTTTGCTTTCCCTTTCTTTCCAGGGTAAATAATAATTTTCGTTCCTTTCCTCACAACAAGGAACAAAAGCCTGATCCTTCATCCTCAGAAGCGGTATCAGTTTGGAAACTATTTCCAGTTTGGAATATATCCAAGCCTTATAGAAACCTATAGCCAGCTCCTAAGTACCTATGAAGGTGCGGCCCTTATTCCAGCTCAGCTGGTATGGGGCAGATTACGTTTTCTTCAAAGAAATTTGGATCAATTCCGTTCTCAATCTCTGGTTTCAGAAACATTGTTTCAGAAAGGTACAGAATTGGCTTCAAGTTAAGGCCTCCTGCTAAGAGATTTTTTTCTTTCCCGTGTCCCAGTTAATACAGAAAAGGCTCAGCATTTCTGAAATGTGTTTCAGATCTAGAGTTGGCTGGAGTATTTATGCCAGTTCCAGTTCTGGAACAGGGGCTGGGGTTTTTATTTTATCTCTTCATTGTACCAAAGAAGGTCAATTCCTTCAGACCAGTTCCGGATCTATCATTATTGAATCGTTATGTTAGGATACCAACATTCAAGATGGTTACTGTAGGACTATCCTGCCTTTTGTTTAGCAAGGGCATTATATGTCTACAATAGATTTACAGGATGTGTATCTGCATATTCCGATTCATCCAGATCACTTTTAGTGTCTGAGATTCTCTTTTTAGACAAGCATTACCAGTTTTGTGGCTCTACCGTTTGACCTAGCCTCAGTTCCAAGAATTTTTTTCAAAGGTTCTCGGTGCCCTTCTTTCTGTATTCAGAGAACAGGGTTTTGGTATTTCCTTATTTGGACGATATCTTGGTACTTGCTCAGTCTTCTCATTTTCGAAGAATCTCATACGAATCGACTTGTGTTGTTTCTTCAAGTTCATGGTTGGAGGATCAATTTACCAATCAGTTCATTGATTCCTCAGACAAGGGTAACCTTTTTAGGTTTCTAGATAGATTCAGTGTCTATGACTCTGTCCTTGTCAGACAAGAGAAGTTTTAACATTGATATCAGCTTGTCAAAACCTAAAGTCACAATCATTCCCTTTGGTAGCCTTATGCATGGAAATGTTGGGTCTTAGGACTGCCGCATCAGATGCGATCTCCTTTGCTCGTTTTCACATGCGACCTCTTCAGCTCTGTATGCTGAACCAATGGTGCAGGGATTACTCAAAGATATCTCAATTAATATCTTTAAACCGATTTTACGACACTCTCTGACATGGTGGACAGATCACCATCGTTTAGTTCAGGGGGCTTCTTTGTTCTTCCGACCTGGACTATAATCTCAGCAGATGCAAGTCTTACAGGTTGGGGAGCTGTGTGGGGGTATCTGACGGCACAAGGGGTTTGGGAATCTCAGGAGGTGAGATTTCCGATCAATATTTTGGAACTCTGTGCAATTTTCAGAGCTCTTCAGTCTTGGCCTCTTCTGAAGAGAGAGTTGTTCATTTGTTTTCAGATAGACAATGTCACAACTGTGGCATACATCAATCATCAAGGAGGGACTCACAGTCCTCTGGCTATGAAAGAAGTATCTCGAATTTTGGTTTGGGCGGAATCCAGCTCCTGTCTAATCTCTGCGGTTCATATCCCAGGTATGGACAATTGGAAAGCGGATTATCTCAGTCGCCAAACGTTGCATCCGGGCGAATGGTCTCTTCACCCAGAGGTATTTCTTCAGATTGTTCAAATGTGGGAACTTCCAGAAATAGATCTGATGGCTTCTCATCTAAACAAGAAACTTCCCAGGTATCTGTCCAGATCCCGGGATCCTCAGGCGGAGGCAGTGGATGCATTATCACTTCCTTGGAAGTATCATCCTGCCTATATCTTTCCGCCTCTAGTTCTTCTTCCAAGAGTAATCTCCAAGATTCTGAAGGAATGCTCATTTGTTCTGCTGGTAGCTCCGGCATGGCCTCACAGGTTTTGGTATGCGGATCTTGTCCGGATGGCCTCTTGCCAACCGTGGACTCTTCCGTTAAGACCAGACCTTCTGTCTCAAGGTCCTTTTTTCCATCAGGATCTGAAATCCTTAAATTTAAAGGTATGGAGATTGAACGCTTGATTCTTGGTCAAAGAGGTTTCTCTGACTCTGTGATTAATACTATGTTACAGGCTCGTAAATCTGTATCCAGAGAGATATATTATAGAGTCTGGAAGACTTATATTTCTTGGTGTCTTTCTCATAATTTTTCTTGGCATTCTTTTAGAATACCGAGAATATTACAGTTTCTTCAGGATGGTTTAGATAAGGGTTTGTCCGCAAGTTCCTTGAAAGGTCAAAACTCTGTTCTTTCTGTTCTTTTTCACAGAAAGATTGCTATTCTTCCTGATATTCATTGTTTTGTACAAGCTTTGGTTCGTATAAAGCCTGTCATTAAGTCAATTTCTCCTCCTTGGAGTTTGAATTTGGTTCTGGGGGCTCTTCAAGCTCCTCCATTTGAACCTATGCATTCATTGGATATTAAATTACTTTCTTGGAAAGTTTTGTTCCTTTTGGCCATCTCTTCTGCCAGAAGAGTCTCTGAATTATCTGCTCTTTCTTGTGAGTCTCCTTTTCTGATTTTTCATCAGGATAAGGCGGTGTTGCGAACTTCTTTTGAATTTTTACCTAAGTTGTGAATTCCAACAACATTAGTAGAGACATTGTGGTTCCTTCATTATGTCCTAATCCTAAGAATTCTAAGGAGAAATCGTTGCATTCTTTGGATGTTGTTAGAGCTTTGAAATATTATGTTGAAGCTACTAAGTCTTTCCGAAAGACTTCTAGTTTATTTGTTATCTTTTCCGGTTCTAGAAAGGCCAGAAAAGTTCTGCCATTTCTTTGGCATCTTGGTTGAAATCTTTAATTCATCTTGCCTATGTTGAGTCGGGTAAAACTCCGCCTCATAGGATTACAGCTCATTCTACTAGGTCAGTTTCTACTTCCTGGGCGTTTAGGAATGAAGCTTCGGTTGATCAGATTTGCAAAGCGGCAACTTGGTCCTGTTTGCATACTTTTACCAAATTCTATCATTTTGATGTATTTTCTTCTTCTGAAGCAGTTTTTGGTAGAAAAGTACTTCAGGCAGCGGTTTCAGTTTGAATCTTCTGCTTATGTTTTTCATTAAACTTTATTTTGGGTGTGGATTATTTTCAGCAGGAATTGGCTGTCTTTATTTTATCCCTCCCTCTCTAGTGACTCTTGTGTGGAAAGATCCACATCTTGGGTAGTCATTATCCCATACGTCACTAGCTCATGGACTCTTGCTAATTACATGAAAGAAAACATAATTTATGTAAGAACTTACCTGATAAATTCATTTCTTTCATATTAGCAAGAGTCCATGAGGCCCGCCCTTTTTTGTGGTGGTTATGATTTTTTTTTTGTATAAAGCACAATTATTCCAATTCCTTATTTTATATGCTTTTGCACTTTTTTCTTATCACCCCACTTCTTGGCTATTCGTTAAACTGAATTGTGGGTGTGTTGAGGGGTGTATTTATAGGCATTTTAAGGTTTGGGAAACTTTGCCCCTCCTGGTAGGAATGTATATCCCATACGTCACTAGCTCATGGACTCTTGCTAATATGAAAGAAATGAATTTATCAGGTAAGTTCTTACATAAATTATGTTTTTTTCTTTCATGATTCAGATAGAGTATGCAATTGTAAGCAACTTTCTAATTTTCTCCTATTATCAATTTTTCTTCCTTCTCTTGGTATCTTTATTTGAAAAGCAGAAATGTATGTTTAAGAGTCGGGTTAATATTCCTGAAAAGGGGATTATTGAACGGTGGGGGGGGGGTATTTATCCATAATATCTTCATTGTGTTAATGCTATTTCATGTGTGAGATGAGGTTCTAGCAATGCGTGAACAGTTGGGTGAAGATCTCTATAGTGCAGGGGCGGTCCTGCATGGCACTCCATGTGACCGGGTGAGGCCTGTTCAACTTCTTCTTGCCTGATAGGCATTTGCGGGAGACGTAATGGTTTCTCTGTGGTCCGTGTCATAAGTGGTGGTGAGTGCCCCGTCCATTGGTGTATAAAGGTGCCACTAAATCTCACAGTCCGTATTAAAGGCGCAAGCTATGGAGGACTCTGATATGTTGGAGGATACTCCCTCTTTAATTAAATCTAATACCTGTGTTTATTGTGAGGAGCTACAGGTTGAATCGCCTGCTCAACTGTGCTCCACTTGCTTTGATAAGATTACAATATCTAAGAAAAATAAGATATTTAGTACTACTGAGCCGTCCACCTCTGAGGGTTCTCCGTCCCGCGAGGTGCGTTCCCAACATTCATCTCTGATTACACATGTAGCTCCCCAAGGCCCTACTAATCCTCCCGAGGGAGGGGCCTCGTGGCCGCCAGATTTCGCTGCCCAGTTGCAAGATGCGGTTTTCCATGCCCTACCCCGCCCTGCAAAGTGCAAACCGAGGGAAAGACATAGCCTTCCGTCCCAGGGGCCATCTACTCCGTTGGATGTCTCTGAGAGATTATCCGACGAGGAGGACTCCTCAGACTGGGACAGAATCTGCGTCTTCTAGACCTCCGGCTTCAGAGGAGCCAGATTTTAAGTTTAAGATGGAGCATTTGCTCTTTTTACTGAAAGAAGTGCTTGATACGTTGGAGGTTCTGGAACCAAAACTTCTGGAAGATCCTTCGATCCCTAAGCTAGATAGGGGGGCAGGCCTGGACACTATCATATCCACGGTCACGGGAGGCAAGGGTGCTTTCCTTCCGCAGGATAAGAAGAATAAGCGTTCGGAGAAGTCTCAATGACAGCAGCCTGCTGCGAAGACTGAGCAGTCCAAGGGATCTTGGGACAAGACCAAGCAGAGCAAGAAGCCCGCCGAGACAAAGTCGGCATGAAGTGGCGGCCCCCGATTCGACGGATCGCATAGGGGGCAGACTATCTCTGTTTGCAGAGGCTTAGATGAGAGACGTTCAGGATCCTTGGGTTCTGGAGGTTATCACCCAGGGTTACCGGATAGGGTTCAGGTCTCATCCGCCCTGGGGCAGATTCCTCCTATCAAACCTATCCTCAAGACCAGAGAAGAGAGACACCATTCTAGAGTGTGTGAGGGATCTCTCTTCTCTCGGAGTAATCGTCCCAGTACCTCTAGCAGAAAGGGGTGTAGAGACTATTCAAACCTTTTCGTGGTCCCAAAGAAGGAGGGCACGTTCCGCCCAATTCTGGACCTAAAGTGCCTAAACAAGTTTCTGTGAATCCCATCGTTCAAAATGGAGACGATCAGATCGATTCTGCCGCTAGTTCAAGAGGGGCAATTTATGACGACAATAGACTTTAAGGATGCCTACCTTCACGTGCCAATCCACAAAGACCATGTCAGGTTCCTAAGATTCCTGTTTCTGGACCAACACTTCCAGTTTGTGGCCCTACCGTTTGGTCTGGCAACTGCCCCAAGAGTCTTTATGAAGGTTCTGGGGGTGCTGCTCGCGGTAGCGAGAGCCAGAGGTATTGCGGTGGCTCCTTATCTGGACGATATTCTGGTACAGGTGCCGTCCTGCAGTCTTGCTGAGGACCACTCGAGGGCTCTTCTTCTTCTCCTTCGATCCCATGGATGGAAGATAAACGAAGGAAAGAGTTCTCTGGTTCCCAGGACAGGGTGGAGTTCCTGGGTATGATAATAGATTCCATATCGATGAAGATATTCTTGACATAGCAGAGACGTTCCAAGATTGCGTCCAGCTGTCTTGCCCATCAGACCTTCTCAAGGCCATCTGTGGCCAGGTGTATGGAGGTGATTGGGCTCATGGTATCTAGCATAGATATCATTCCATTCGCCCGGTTCTAGCTCAGACCTCTTCAGTTATGCATGTTGAGACAATAGAACAGCGATCACTCAGATCTATCCCAACAAATCTCTCTGGACAGCCGAGTGACGGAATTCCTCTCTTGGTGGATCCGCCCGGGACAGCTGGCCCAGGGGACATCCTTCTTGAGGCCATCCTGGAAGATTGTGACCATGGACGCAAGTCTGTCAGGATGGGGTGCTTTTTGGGGTGCCAGAAGGGCACAGGGCAACTGGACTCGAATGGAGTAGACTCTACCAATAAATATTCTGGAACTTCGAGCGATATTCAACACTCTGAGGATTTGGCCCCACCTTGGGTCATCCCAATTCATTAGATTCCAGTCGGACAACATTACCTCGGTGGCTTACATAAACCATAAGGGGGAACGAGAAGCTCCCTAGCCATGAGGGAAGTATCTTGGATTCTGGAATGGGCAGAAACTCACAATTGTTCGCTCTAAGCGATCCACATTCCTGGTGTGGACAACTGGGAAGCGGACTTTCTCAGCAGACAATCATTTCATCCGGGGGAATGGTCTCTCCATCCCGAGGTGTTTGCAGAGATCTGCAATAGATGGGGGACGCTGGAGATGGACCCCATGGCATCCAGACTCAACTTCAAGCTACCCAGACTCAACTTCAAGCTACCCAGATACGGGTCGCGGTCCATGGACCTACAGGCAGAGCTGATAGATGCCTTAGCGGTGCCTTGGGAGTTCAACCTAATTTCTCCAACATAGGTGTGTCCGGTCCACGGCGTCATCCTTACTTGTGGGATATTCTCCTCCCCAACAGGAAATGGCAAAGAGCCCAGCAAAGCTGGTCACATGATCCCTCCTAGGCTCCGCCTTCCCCAGTCATTCTCTTTGCCGTTGTACAGGCAACATCTCCACGGAGATGGCTTAGAGTTTTTTAGTGTTTAACTGTAGTTTTTATTATTCAATCAAGAGTTTGTTATTTTAAAATAGTGCTGGTATGTACTATTTACTCTGAAACAGAAAAGAGATGAAGATTTCTGTTTGTAAGAGGAAAATGATTTTAGCAACCGTTACTAAAATCGATGGCTGTTCCACACAGGACTGTTGAGAGGAATTAACTTCAGTTGGGGGAACAGTGAGCAGACTTTTGCTGCTTGAGGTATGACACATTCTAACAAGACGATGTAATGCTGGAAGCTGTCATTTTCCCTATGGGATCCGGTAAGCCATTTTTATTACAGAAATAAATAAAGGGCTTCACAAGGGCTTTCTAAGACTGTAGACATTTTCTGGGCTAAATCGATTTATATTTTATACTCCATAGCCTTGAGGAATTATTTTAATCTTGGGAATTATGTAAAATAACCGGCAGGCACTGTATTGGACACCTTATTCTCTAGGGGCTTTCCCTAATCATAGGCAGAGCCTCATTTTCGCGCCTGTATTGCGCACTTGTTTTTGAGAAGCATGACATGCAGATGCATGTGTGAGGAGCTCTGATACATAGAAAAGACTTTCTGAAGGCGTCATTTGGTATCGTATTCCCCTTTGGGCTTGGTTGGGTCTCAGCAAAGCAGATACCAGGGACTGTAAAGGGGTTAAATATAAAAACGGCTCCGGTTCCGTTATTTTAAGGGTTAAAGCTTCCAAATTTGGTGTGCAATACTTTTAAGGCTTTAAGACACTGTGGTGAAATTTTGGTGAATTTTGAACAATTCCTTCATACTTTTTCGCAATTGCAGTAATAAAGTGTGTTCAGTTTAAAATTTAAAGTGACAGTAACGATTTATTTTAAAACGTTTTTTGTACTTTGTTATCAAGTTTTTGCCTGTTTAACATGTCTGAACTACCAGATAGACTGTGTTCTGAATGTGGGAAAGCCAAGGTTCCTTCTCATTTAAATAGATGTGATTTATGTGACACAAAATTTAGAGAAAATGATGCCCAAGATGATTCCTCAAGTGAGGGGAGTAAGCATGGTACTGCATCATCCCCTCCTTCGTCTACGCCAGTCTTGCCCACACAGGAGGCCCCTAGTACATCTAGCGCGCCAATACTCCTTACTATGCAACAATTAACGGCTGTAATGGATAATTCTATCAAAAACATTTTAGCCAAAATGCCCACTTATCAGCGAAAGCGCGACTGCTCTGTTTTAGAAAATACTGAAGAGCATGAGGACGCTGATGATATTGGTTCTGAAGGGCCCCTACACCAATCTGAAGGGGCCAGGGAGGTTTTGTCTGAGGGAGAAATTTCAGATTCAGGGAAAATTTCTCAACAAGCTGAACCTGATGTGATTACATTTAAATTTAGATTGGAACATCTCCGCGCTCTGCTTAAGGAGGTGTTATCCACTCTGGATGATTGTGAGAATTTGGTCATTCCAGAGAAACTATGTAAAATGGACAAGTTCCTAGAGGTCCCGGGGCCCCCCGAAGCTTTTCCTATACCCAAGCGGGTGGCGGACATTGTAAATAAAGAATGGGAAAGGCCCGGTATACCTTTCGTCCCTCCCCCCATATTTAAAAAATTGTTTCCTATGGTCGACCCCAGAAAGGACTTATGGCAGACAGTCCCCAAGGTCGAGGGGGCGGTTTCTACTCTAAACAAACGCACCACTATACCCATAGAAGATAGTTGTGCTTTCAAAGATCCTATGGATAAAAAATTAGAAGGTTTGCTTAAAAAGATGTTTGTTCAGCAAGGTTACCTTCTACAACCAATTTCATGCATTGTTCCTGTCACTACAGCCGCGTGTTTCTGGTTCGATGAGCTAGAAAAGGCGATCAATAATAATTCTTCTTCTTATGAGGAGATTATGGACAGAATTCGTGCTCTCAAATTGGCTAATTCTTTCACCCTAGACGCCACTTTGCAATTGGCTAGGTTAGCGGCGAAAAATTCTGGTTTTGCTATTGTGGCGCGCAGAGCGCTTTGGTTAAAATCTTGGTCAGCGGATGCGTCTTCCAAGAACAAATTGCTTAACATTCCTTTCAAGGGGAAAACGCTGTTTGGCCCTGACTTGAAAGAGATTATCTCTGATATCACTGGGGGCAAGGGCCACGCCCTTCCTCAGGATAGGTCTTTCAAGGCCAAAAATAAACCTAATTTTCGTCCCTTTCGCAGAAACGGACCAGCCCCAAGTGCTACGTCCTCTAAGCAAGAGGGTAATACTTCTCAAGCCAAGCCAGCCTGGAGACCAATGCAAGGCTGGAACAAAGGAAAGCAGGCCAAGAAACCTGCCACTGCTACCAAGACAGCATGAGATGTTGGCCCCCGATCCAGGACCGGATCTGGTGGGGGGCAGACTCTCTCTCTTCGCTCAGGCTTGGGCAAGAGATGTTCTGGATCCTTGGGCGCTAGAAATAGTCTCCCAAGGTTATCTTCTGGAATTCAAGGGGCTTCCCCCAAGGGGGAGGTTCCACAGGTCTCAATTGTCTTCAGACCACATAAAAAAACAGGCATTCTTACATTGTGTAGAAGACCTGTTAAAAATGGGAGTGATTCATCCTGTTCCATTAGGAGAACAAAGGATGGGGTTCTACTCCAATCTGTTCGTAGTTCCCAAAAAAGAGGGAACATTCAGACCAATCTTAGATCTCAAGATCCTAAACAAGTTTCTCAAGGTTCCATCGTTCAAAATGGAAACCATTCGAACTATTCTTCCTTCCATCCAGGAAGGTCAATTCATGACCACGGTGGATTTAAAGGATGCGTATCTACATATTCCTATCCACAAGGAACATCATCGGTTCCTAAGGTTCGCATTCCTGGACAAGCATTACCAGTTTGTGGCACTTCCGTTCGGATTAGCCACTGCTCCAAGGATTTTCACAAAGGTACTAGGGTCCCTTCTAGCGGTGCTAAGACCAAGGGGCATTGCAGTAGTACCTTACTTGGACGACATTCTGATTCAAGCGTCGTCCCTTCCTCAAGCAAAGGCTCACACGGACATTGTCCTGGCCTTTCTCAGATCTCACGGGTGGAAAGTGAACGTAGAAAAAAGTTCTCTGTCTCCGTCAACAAGGGTTCCCTTCTTGGGAACAATAATAGACTCCTTAGAAATGAGGATTTTTCTGACAGAGGCCAGAAAATCAAAACTTCTGAACTCTTGTCAAATACTTCATTCTGTTCCTCTTCCTTCCATAGCGCAGTGCATGGAAGTAATAGGTTTGATGGTAGCGGCAATGGACATAGTTCCTTTTGCGCGCATTCATCTAAGACCATTACAACTGTGCATGCTCAGTCAGTGGAATGGGGACTATACAGACTTGTCTCCGACGATACAAGTAAATCAGAGGACCAGAGATTCACTCCGTTGGTGGCTGTCCCTGGACAACCTGTCACAGGGGATGAGCTTCCGCAGACCAGAGTGGGTCATTGTCACGACCGACGCCAGTCTGGTGGGCTGGGGCGCGGTCTGGGGACCCCTGAAAGCTCAGGGTCTTTGGTCTCGGGAAGAATCTCTTCTACCGATAAATATTCTGGAACTGAGAGCGATACTCAATGCTCTCAAGGCTTGGCCTCAGCTAGCAAAGGCCAAGTTCATACGGTTTCAATCAGACAACATGACGACTGTTGCGTACATCAACCATCAGGGGGGAACAAGGAGTTCCCTGGCGATGGAAGAAGTGACCAAAATCATTCAATGGGCGGAGACTCACTCCTGCCACTTGTCTGCAATCCACATCCCAGGAGTGGAAAATTGGGAAGCGGATTTTCTGAGTCGTCAGACATTTCATCCGGGGGAGTGGGAACTCCATCCGGAAATCTTTGCCCAAATCACTCAATTGTGGGGCATTCCAGACATGGATCTGATGGCCTCTCGTCAGAACTTCAAGGTTCCTTGCTACGGGTCCAGATCCAGGGATCCCAAGGCGACTCTAGTAGATGCACTAGTAGCACCTTGGACCTTCAAACTAGCTTATGTATTCCCGCCGTTTCCTCTCATCCCCAGGCTGGTAGCCAGGATCAATCAGGAGAGAGCATCGGTGATCTTGATAGCTCCTGCGTGGCCACGCAGGACTTGGTATGCAGACCTGGTGAATATGTCATCGGCTCCACCATGGAAGCTACCTTTGAGACGAGACCTTCTTGTTCAAGGTCCGTTCGAACATCCGAATCTGGTCTCACTCCAACTGACTGCTTGGAGATTGAACGCTTGATCTTATCAAAGCGAGGGTTCTCAGATTCTGTCATTGATACTCTTGTTCAGGCCAGAAAGCCTGTAACTAGAAAAATTTACCACAAAATATGGAAAAAATATATCTGTTGGTGTGAATCTAAAGGATTCCCTTGGGACAAGGTAAAAATTCCTAAGATTCTATCCTTCCTTCAAGAAGGTTTGGAGAAAGGATTATCTGCTAGTTCCTTGAAGGGACAGATTTCTGCCTTGTCTGTGTTACTTCACAAAAAACTGGCAGCTGTGCCAGATGTTCAAGCCTTTGTTCAGGCTCTGGTTAGAATCAAGCCTGTTTACAAACCTTTGACTCCTCCTTGGAGTCTCAATTTAGTTCTTTCAGTTCTTCAGGGGGTTCCGTTTGAACCCTTACATTCCGTTGATATTAAGTTATTATCTTGGAAAGTTTTGTTTTTGGTTGCAATTTCTTCTGCTAGAAGAGTTTCAGAATTATCTGCTCTGCAGTGTTCTCCTCCTTATCTGGTGTTCCATGCAGATAAGGTGGTTTTACGTACTAAACCCGGTTTTCTTCCGAAAGTTGTTTCTAACAAAAACATTAACCAGGAGATAGTCGTGCCTTCTTTGTGTCCGAATCCAGTTTCAAAGAAGGAACGTTTGTTGCACAACTTGGATGTTGTTCGTGCTCTAAAATTCTATTTAGATGCTACAAAGGATTTTAGACAAACATCTTCCTTGTTTGTTGTTTATTCTGGTAAAAGGAGAGGTCAAAAAGCAACTTCTACCTCTCTCTCTTTTTGGATTAAAAGCATCATCAGATTGGCTTACGAGACTGCCGGACGGCAGCCTCCTGAAAGAATCACAGCTCATTCCACTAGGGCTGTGGCTTCCACATGGGCCTTCAAGAACGAGGCTTCTGTTGATCAGATATGTAAGGCAGCGACTTGGTCTTCACTGCACACTTTTACTAAATTTTACAAGTTTGATACTTTTGCTTCTTCTGAGGCTATTTTTGGGAGAAAGGTTTTGCAAGCCGTGGTGCCTTCCATCTAGGTGACCTGATTTGCTCCCTCCCTTCATCCGTGTCCTAAAGCTTTGGTATTGGTTCCCACAAGTAAGGATGACGCCGTGGACCGGACACACCTATGTTGGAGAAAACAGAATTTATGTTTACCTGATAAATTACTTTCTCCAACGGTGTGTCCGGTCCACGGCCCGCCCTGGTTTTTTAATCAGGTCTGATAATTTATTTTCTTTAACTACAGTCACCACGGTATCATATGGTTTCTCCTATGCAAATATTCCTCCTTTACGTCGGTCGAATGACTGGGGAAGGCGGAGCCTAGGAGGGATCATGTGACCAGCTTTGCTGGGCTCTTTGCCATTTCCTGTTGGGGAGGAGAATATCCCACAAGTAAGGATGACGCCGTGGACCGGACACACCGTTGGAGAAAGTAATTTATCAGGTAAACATAAATTCTGTTTTACGTTTTTCCACCGTTGCCACTTCTTCCTCGAGTGGTGGCCCGCATCAAACAGGAGCAAGCTTCAACCATTCTGATTGCTCCGTTGTGGCTGCGGAGGACGTGGTTTGCAGATCTCGTGGGGATGGCATCGTCTCCTCCATGGAGGTTACCCTGTCGCAGAGATCTGCTGGTTCAGGGTCCCTTTCTACACCAAAATCTCAATTCTCTGAGGCTGACTGTGTGGAGATTGAACGCCTAGTCTTGGCCAAGAGAGGTTTTTCTGAGAGAGTATTTTATGTTCTCATCCTGGCCAGGAAGTTGGCCACTCGTCGCATCTATCATAAGGTGTGGATGACCTACTTTTCTTTCATGTAATTAGCAGGAGTCCATGAGCTAGTGACGTATGGGATATACATTCCTACCAGGAGGGGCAAAGTTTCCCAAACCTCAAAATGCCTATAAATACACCCCTCACCACACCCACAATTCAGTTTTACAAACTTTGCCTCCCATGGAGGTGGTGAAGTAAGTTTGTGCTAGATTCTTCGTTGATATGCGCTTCGCAGCAGGCTGAAGCCCGGTTTTCCTCTCAGAGTGCAGTGAATGTCAGAGGAATGTGAAGAGAGTATTGCCTATTTGAATACAATGGTCTTCCTCTAGGGGATCTATTTCATAGGTTCTCTGTTATCGGTCGTAGAGATTTCTTCTCCTACCTCCCTTTTCAGATCGACGATATACTCTTATATACCATTACCTCTACTGATTCTCGTTTCAAAACTGGTTTGGCTATCTACTATATGTAGATGAGTGTCTTAGGGTAAGTAAGTCTTATTTTATTTATGACACTCTAAGCTATGGTTGGGCACTTTATATGTAAAGTTCTAAATATATGTCTTAAAACTTATTTTTGCCAATAGGGATAATCAGTATTCCTTTATTCAGACTGTCAGTTTCATTATTTACGATAATGCATATGAATAAATATTTTTTTCTTACCTTAAAATTTTCATTTGACTTTTTTCCCTGCGGGCTGTTAGGCTCGCGGGGGCTGAAAATGCTTCAATTTATTGCGTCATTCTTGGCGCAAACTTTTTTGGCGCAAAATTTTGTCATTTCCGGCGCCCTAATTGACGCCGGAAGTTTGTTCGTAGTTGCGTCATTTTTCACGTATACGTGTTACAGACGTTTTTTGCGCCAAAAAATGTGGGCGTCGTTTTTTCTGCATCACAGGATGTGGCGTCATTCTTGGCGCCAAAAATATGGGCGTTGTACTTGGCGTCAATAATGTGGGCGTTGTACTTGGCGTCAATAATGTGGGCATCATACTTGGCGCCAAAAATGTGGGCGTCATTTTTGTCTCCACCTCTTTCCACATTATTTAAATCTCACTTTTTCATTGGTTCTGGTTGCTAGAAGCTTGTTTATTTGGCATTTTTTCCCATTCCTGAAACTGTCATTTAAGGAATTTGATAATTTTGCTTTATATGTTGTTTTTTCTATTACATATTGCAAGATGTCTCAACCTGACCCTGGATCAGAATCTACTTCTGGAAAGACGCTGCCTGATGCTGGTTCTACCAAAGATAAGTGCATTTGTTGTAAACTTTTGGTATCTATTCCTCCGGCTGTAGTTTGTGTTAGTTGTCATAATAAACTTTCTAACGCAGATAGTGTATCCATTAGTAATAATCCTTTACCTGTTGCTGTTCCTTCAACATCTAATGTTCAGGATGTCCCTGTTAATGTAAAAGAATTTGTTTCTAATTCTATTAGGAAGGCTCTGTCTGTTATTCCTCCTTCCAGTAAACGTAAAAGGTCTTTTTTAAAACTTCTTATATTTCAGATGAATTTTTAAGTGACCGCCATCATTCTGACTTATCTGTTTCTGATGAGGATCTTTCTGGTTCTGAAGATTCTGCCTCAGATATTGACACTGACAAATCTTCATATTTATTTAAGATGGAGTTTATTCGTTCTTTACTTAAAGAAGTATTGATTGCATTAGATATGGAGGAGTCTAATCCTCTTGATACTAAATCTACTAAGCGTTTAAATTCGGTTTTTAAACCTCTTGTAGTTATTCCAGAAGTTTTTCCAGTTCCTGATGCTATTTCAGAAGTAATTTCTAGGGAATGGAATAGTCTGGGTACTTCATTTACTCCTTATCCAAGGTTTAAGAAATTGTACCCTGTGTCATCTGATAGATTAGAATTTTGGGACAAGATCCCTAAAGTTGATGGGGCTATTTCTACTCTTGCTAAACGTACTACTATTCCTACAGCGGATAGTACTTCCTTTAAGGATCCTTTAGATAGGAAGCTTGAATCCTTTCTAAGGAGAGCTTATTTATCTTCAGGTAATCTTCTTAGACCTGCTATTTCTTTGGCTGATGTTGCTGCAGCTTCCACTTTCTGGTTGGAGGCTTTGGCGCAACAAGTATCAGACCATAATGCTTATAGCATTGTTAAACTTCTTCAACATGCTAATAACTTTATTTGTGATGCCATTTTTTATATCATTAGAATTGATGTCAGGTATATGTCTTTAGCTATTTTAGCTAGAAGAGCTTTATGGCTTAAATTTTGGAATGCAGATATGACTTCTAAGTCAACTTTGCTTTCTCTTTCTTTCCAAGGTAATAAATTATTTGGTTCACAGTTGGATTCTATAATTTCAACTGTTACTGGGGGGAAAGGAACCTTTTTTGCCTCAGGACAAAAAATCTAAAGGTAAATACAGGGCTGCTAATCGTTTTCGTTCCTTTCGTCAGAATAAGGAACAGAAGCCTGACCCTTCCCCTAAAGGATCGGTTTCCGTTTGGAAGCCTTCTCCAGTCTGGAATAAATCCAATCCTTTTAGAAAGTCAAAACCAGCTCCCAAATCCGCATGAAGGTGCGGCCCTCATTCCAGCACAGCTGGTAGGGGGCAGGTTACGATTTTTCAAAGATATTTGGATCTATTCTTTGGATTCAGAACATTGTTTCACAAGGGTACAGAATAGGTTTCAAGGTAAGGCCGCCTGTGAGAAGATTTTTTCTCTCTCGCATTCCAGTAAACCCAGTGAAGGCTCAGGCATTTCTGAAATGTGTTTCAGACCTAGAGTTGGCTGGGGTAATTGTGCCAGTTCCAGTTCTGGAACGGGGTTTGGGGTTTTACTCAAATCTATTCATTGTACCAAAGAAGAAGAATTCCTTCAGACCAGTTCTGGATCTAAAAATGTTGAATAGTTATGTAAGGATACCAACATTCAAAATGGTGACTATAAGGACTATTCTGCCTTTTGTTCAGCAAGGGCATTATATGTCTACAATAGACTTACAGGATGCATATCTTCATATTCCAATTCATCCAGATCACGATCAGTTCCTGAGATTCTCTTTTCTAGACAAGCATTACCAGTTTGTTGCCCTTCCGTTTGGCCTAGCAACAGCTCCAAGGATCTTTTCAAAGGTTCTCGGTGCCCTTCTCTCTGTCATCAGAGAACAGGGTATTGCGTTTTTTTCCTTATTTGGACGATATCTTGGTACTTGCTCAGTCTTTACATTGTGCAGAATCTCATACAAATCAACTTGTGTTGTTTCTTCAAAGACATGGTTGGAGGATCAATTTACCAAAGAGTTCCTTGATTCCTCAGACAAAGGTAACCTTTTTGGGTTTTCAAATAGATTCAGTGTCCATGACTTTATCTCTAACAGAAAAGAGATGTCTGAAGTTGTTTTCAGCTTGTCGAAACCTTCAGTCTCAGTCATTCTCTTCGGTAGCTTTGTGCATGGAAATTCTAGGTTTCATGACTGCTGCATCGGACGCGATCCCCTTTGCTCGCTTTCACATGAGACTACTCCAGCTTTGTATGCTGAACCAGTGGTGCAGGGATTATACAAAGATATCACAATTAATATCCTTAAATCCCAATGTTCCATCTTCTCTGACTTGGTGGTTGAATCACCATCGTCTAATTCAAGGGGCTTCTTTTGTTCGTCCAACCTGGACTGTGATCTCAACAGATGCGAGTCTTTCAGGTTGGGGAGCTGTATGGGGATCTCTGACAGCGCAGGGGGTTTGGGAATTTCAGGAGGCAAAATTACCAATCAACATTTTGGAACTCTGTGCGATTTTCAGAGCTCTTCAGTTCTGGCCTCTTCTGAAGAGAGAATCGTTTATTTGTTTTCAGACAGACAATGTCACAACCGTGGCGTATGTCAATCATCAGGGTGGGACTCACAGTCCTCAGGCTATGAAAGAAGTATCTCGGATACTTGTATGGGCGGAATCCAGCTCCTGTCTAATTTCTGCGGTTCACATCCCAGGTGTAGACAATTGGGAAGCGGATTATCTCAGTCGCCAGACGTTACATCCGGGCGAATGGTCTCTTCACCCAGAGGTTTTTCTTCAGATTTTTCATATCTGGGGACTTCCAGAAATAGATCTGATGGCCTCTCATCTAATATAAAAAAATAAAAAAAGAGAGAGAGATGCACTCAGCTGAGACAGAACAAAAGCTAGAAAAACTTCCGTGCCTGTTCATTTTTGGGTGCCACTCAGGGTGCATACTCTTTTAGCACACTATGCCCCTTCACAGAGAAAAAATATCCTGTAGCATATCAGTCTGACCCTGCCCAATGACAGTCCAGCGCCGAAATACCAGGCAATTCTTCTCTGAACAAGAGAAAACAACAACCCCAGACGATCGTTTCGGCCTTTTGTGGGCCTCGTCAGTGAGGTGCAGTCGCATCCCTCTAAGGGCATGTGTGCAAGGAGTCCACGTCTGGTTTCCCCTTTTACTCTTAGGGAGACCCAAGAGCAATTTGCATAAATATAAAAAGAGAGAGAGATGCACTCAGCTGAGACAGAACAAAAGCTAGAAAAACTTCCGTGCCTGTTCATTTTTGGGTGCCACTCAGGGTGCATACTCTTTTAGCACACTATGCCCCTTCACAGAGAAAAAATATCCTGTAGCATATCAGTCTGACCCTGCCCAATGACAGTCCAGCGCCGAAATACCAGGCAATTCTTCTCTGAACAAGAGAAAACAACAACCCCAGACGATCGTTTCGGCCTTTTGTGGGCCTCGTCAGTGAGGTGCAGTCGCATCCCTCTAAGGGCATGTGTGCAAGGAGTCCACGTCTGGTTTCCCCTTTTACTCTTAGGGAGACCCAAGAGCAATTTGCATAAATATAAAAAGAGAGAGAGATGCACTCAGCTGAGACAGAACAAAAGCTAGAAAAACTTCCGTGCCTGTTCATTTTTGGGTGCCACTCAGGGTGCATACTCTTTTAGCACACTATGCCCCTTCACAGAGAAAAAATATCCTGTAGCATATCAGTCTGACCCTGCCCAATGACAGTCCAGCGCCGAAATACCAGGCAATTCTTCTCTGAACAAGAGAAAACAACAACCCCAGACGATCGTTTCGGCCTTTTGTGGGCCTCGTCAGTGAGGTGCAGTCGCATCCCTCTAAGGGCATGTGTGCAAGGAGTCCACGTCTGGTTTCCCCTTTTACTCTTAGGGAGACCCAAGAGCAATTTGCATAAATATAAAAAGAGAGAGAGATGCACTCAGCTGAGACAGAACAAAAGCTAGAAAAACTTCCGTGCCTGTTCATTTTTGGGTGCCACTCAGGGTGCATACTCTTTTAGCACACTATGCCCCTTCACAGAGAAAAAATATCCTGTAGCATATCAGTCTGACCCTGCCCAATGACAGTCCAGCGCCGAAATACCAGGCAATTCTTCTCTGAACAAGAGAAAACAACAACCCCAGACGATCGTTTCGGCCTTTTGTGGGCCTCGTCAGTGAGGTGCAGTCGCATCCCTCTAAGGGCATGTGTGCAAGGAGTCCACGTCTGGTTTCCCCTTTTACTCTTAGGGAGACCCAAGAGCAATTTGCATAAATATAAAAAGAGAGAGAGATGCACTCAGCTGAGACAGAACAAAAGCTAGAAAAACTTCCGTGCCTGTTCATTTTTGGGTGCCACTCAGGGTGCATACTCTTTTAGCACACTATGCCTCTCATCTAAACAAGAAACTTACCAGGTATCTGTCCAGATCCAGGGATCCTCAGGCGGAAGCAGTGGACGCGTTGTCGCTTCCTTGGAATTATCAACCTGCTTATATCTTTCCGCCTCTAGTTCTTCTTCCAAAAGTGATTTCCAAAATCCTAACGGAGCGTTCGTTTGTACTGCTGGTGGCTCCAGCATGGCCTCACAGGTTTTGGTATGCGGATCTCATTCGGATGGCCAATTGCCAACCTTGGACACTTCCGTTAAGGCCAGACCTTCTATCTCAAGGCCCATTTTTCCATCAGGATCTCAAATCATTAAGCTTGAAGGTATGGAGATTGAACGCCTGATTCTTAGTCATAGAGGTTTCTCTGATTCAGTGATTAATACTATGTTGCAGGCTCGTAAATCTGTATCTAGAAAGATTTATTACCGAGTCTGGAAGACTTTCATTTCTTGGTGGTGTTCTCATAAATTCTCTTGGCATTCTTTTAGAATTCCTAGAATTTTGCAGTTTCTTCAGGATGGTTTGGATAAGGGTTTGTCTGCAAGCTCTTTGAAAGGTCAAATCTCTGCTCTTTCTGTTCTTTTTCACAGAAAGATTGCTAATCATCCTGATATTCGTTGTTTTGTTCAGGCTTTGGTACGCATCAAGCCTGTCATTAAGTCAATCTCTCCTCCTTGGAGTCTTAATTTGGTTTTGAGGGCTTTACAGGCTCCTCCGTTTGAGCCTATGCATTCTCTGGATATTAAGTTATTTTCTTGGAAAGTTTTGTTCCTTTTGGCCATCTCTTCTGCTAGAAGAGTTTCTGAGTTATCTGCTCTTTAATGTGAATCTCCTTTTCTGATTTTTCATCAGGATAAGGCGGTATTACGGACTTCATTTCAATTTTTACCTAAGGTTGTGAATTCTAACAACATCAGTAGAGAGATTGTTGTCCCTTCATTGTGTCCTAATCCTAAGAATTCTATGGATAAATCTTTACATTCTTTGGATGTAGTAAGAGCGTTAAAATATTATGTTGAAGCTGCTAAAGGTTTTAGAAAGACTTCTAGTCTATTTGTTATCTTTTCTGGTTCCAGGAAAGGTCAGAAGGCTTCTGCTATTTCCTTGGCATATTGGTTAAAGTCCTTGATTGATCATGCTTATGTAGAGTCGGGTAAGTCCCCGCCTCAAAGGATTACGGCTCATTCTACTAGGTCAGTTTCTACTTCCTGGGTTTTTAGGAATGAAGCTTCTGTTGATCAAATTTGCAAAGCAGCAACTTGGTCTTCTTTGCATACTTTTACTAAATTCTACCATTTTGATGTTTTTTCTTCTTCTGAAGCAGTTTTTGGTAGAAAAGTACTTCAGGCAGCTGTTTCAGTTTGATTCTTCTGCTTATAATTTCAGTTTTTTTCCATTTTGTGATTAAAACTTTTTGATTTGGGTTGTGGATTATTTTCTCAGCGGAATTGGCTGTCTTTATTTTATCCCTCCCTCTCTAGTGACTCTTGCGTGGAAGTTCCACATCTTGGGTATCTGCTATCCCATACGTCACTAGCTCATGGACTCTTGCTAATTACATGAAAGAAAACATAATTTATGTAAGAACTTACCTGATAAATTCATTTCCTTCATATTAGCAAGAGTCCATGAGGCCCACCCTTTTTGTGGTGGTTATGATTTTTTTGTGTAAAGCACAATTATTCCAATTCCTTATTTTTGATGCTTTCGCTCCTTTCTTATCACCCCACTTCTTGGCTATTCGTTAAACTAAATTGTGGGTGTGGTGAGGGGTGTATTTATAGGCATTTTGAGGTTTGGGAAACTTTGCCCCTCCTGGTAGGAATGTATATACCATACGTCACTAGCTCATGGACTCTTGCTAATATGAAAGAAATGAATTTATCAGGTAAGTTCTTACATAAATTATGTTATCCTGGTGTGAAGACCATGGATATCCCTGGCACAAGGTTAGTGTATCCAGGATTCTGGCCTTTCTCCAGGACGGACTGGATAAGGGTCTTGCCGCCAGTTCGTTAAAGCGACAGATTTTGGCATTATCGGTGCTGTTACACAAGAAGCTAGCAGGACTTCCTGATATTCAGTTCTTTGTTCAGGCTCTGTCTAGGATCAGACCTGTCTTTAGGAATTCTGCTCCTCCTTGGAGCTTAAATTTGGTTCTTAAGGTGTTGCAGAGGGCTCCGTTTGAGCCTATGCATGCGCTTGACGTTAAAACTCTTTCCTGGAAGGTTCTATTTCTTCTGGCTATTGCATCGGCTCGCAGAGTCTCTGAGTTGGCGGGCTTGCAATCTAAGCCCCCTTACCTGTTTTTCCACGCTGATAAGGCTGTGCTTCGCACTGGGTTGGGATTTCTTCCCAAGGTGGTGTCAGATCGTAACATCAATCAGGAGATGGTAGTTCCTTCTTTGTGTCCTAATCCTTCTTCGTCTAAGGAAAGGTTACTGCATAACTTGGATGTGGTTCGAGCCTTGAAGTTTTATCTTCAGACCACGAAAGATTTCAGACAGACTTCGTCCTTATTTGTGGTGTATTCAGGGAAGCGTAGGGGCAGAGGGCCTCTTCCACTTCTCTGTCTTTTTGGTTGAGGAGCATTATCCGTTTGGCTGATGAGACAGCGGAACATAAGCCTCCTCAGAGGATTACGGCTCACTCAACTAGAGCTGTGGTCTCTTCTTGGGCCTTTAAGAACGAGGCCTCTGTGGAGCAGATTTGTAAGGCGGCTACTTGGTCCTCCTTACATACTTTTACAAAGTTTTACAAATTTGATGTTTCTGCTTCGGCGGAAGCTGTTTTTGGGAGAAAGGGCACCACAGCCTGCAGAACCTAAGTATAGGGTCTGCCTCCTTTTACCCTCCTGTTTTTGTTCATTCAGTGTCCTCTAGAGCTTGGGTATTTGTTCCCACAAGTAATGAATGAAGCAGTGGACTCTCCTCCCATTAAGATGAAAAACATAAATTATGCTTACCTGATAATTTCATTTCCATCTGTGGGAGGAGAGTCCACTGCTCCCGCCCGTTTGCTCCGGTGGGTGGACCTAAATGTTAATAATATTCTTCTGGCACCATTTATACCCTGATAATTTCTCCTGCTGTTCCTTGTTCCCTTGGCAGAATGACTGGGGGATGAGGGGAGTGATGGAGGTATTTAAGCCTTTGGCTGGGGTGGCTTTGCCTCCTCCTGGTGGCCAGGTTATTAATTCCCACAAGTAATGAATGAAGCAGTGGACTCTCCTCCCACAGATGAAAATTAAATCATCAGGCAAGCATAATTTATGTTTTTGTGCTCCACTTGTAATCTACCCCAAAAGGAGGTATTGCTGTAAGCAAAATCACCTATAAAAGTGTTCTTGTAAAAGTAGATCATACCTGAACACCCTCCTATTGAAGTAGTTTCTGCAACCCAGTGATGTTTGAGATTTTGTTTTTCAGATTATTTTAAATATAATAATTATATGCTACACTTGCATATTCTGTCTGTAACTCTTACTTGTTAAGCTTTCTGCTTTAATTATTATTTTTTTTTTAGGAAAGTTCAACAGATGGAAGTGGAGAAAAATCCATAGTACAAAGTACCTAAAAACGAATTGTGATTAAAGGAACAGTCTACACCAAAATGTTTATTGTTTAAAAAGATAGATAATTCCTTTATTACCCAACACATAACCAACACAGTTATATAAATACACATTTTACCTCTGTGATTACCTTGTATCTAAGCCTCTGCAAACTGCCCCCTTATTTAATTTCTTTTGACAGACATCCATTTTAGCCAATCAGAGCTGGCTCACTGGAACTCCACGTGCGTGAGCACAGATTTATCGATATGACACACATGAACTAACATCCTCTAGTGGTGAAAAACTGTCAAAATGCCCTGAGAGAAGAGGCGGCCTTCAAGGGTTTAGAAATTTTGCATATGAACCTCCTAGGTTTAGCTTTCAACTAAGAATACCAAAAGAACAAAGCAAAATTGGTTATTAAAGTAAATTGGAACAGTGTTTAAAATGACATTCTCTATCTGAAACATGAAACTTTATTTTGGACTAGACTGTCCCTTTAAGTTTTCTAATGATAATTTTAGTGTGTAACTTTCATGTAACCATTTTATTTTCTACAGGGCATTTTATGTTTTATAAATGACAACAAAATTATTTGCAGTAATTTATATAGAAGACATGTATGTGTAGAAATAAATAAATCCCTTTCACTGTCGTACTTATATTTCCAGGTTATGCTCGTCCCTGGATATGAAGGCCAGAAGGTCCAAGATGTTAAGAAACCTATTCAGAAGAAAATGGTTGATAGTGTATGTTGATAGTGGAAACAATATTATTACATCTTGGTTGATGGAATTTAAATGTTTGTTTATAAGAAAAGCTCACAAATGAAAGGTTACATGTATAATGTTAATACATATTGTGTCTTTTAAAGGTACAGTAAACACTTTTTTTATTTAAATATAAATGGTTTAGGTATTGATAATGAAACAACTTTGCCCCCTTTTCATGTAATTTAGCCCTGAAATGTGTGGCTTTTCTATTGCTCAAAAACGAATAAGCACCCTACAGACCTATCAAGGCTAACCATGCTACATATATTTCCCTAATTGGCTTAAACTGACAACAACTGCAAAGCAATGCACTTTATACTAGACTTGTACATTTGTTTGTACTGTATATATAAATGCCTAATATGGCCTCAGATAGTAGCAGCCGGTTCTTTTCAGAGCCGGGTTTATTTGTTTAATAGTGCAACACACACTTCTACTTTATACTACATAATGACTGGTTCTAGCCTTGTCAGCTGCAGTTAAGTTCAGAATAGACTCCTCCAAATGAGGCAATTGGGTGGGGTTTGACTGCTGAAAACACTTGCAACAAACAAGAGACTGATGTAGTATTGTTAAGCAACATAACAAAAGTGTATTGTAATGACAAGATGTTTCTGTCCCTTTTAAGGATACAATAAATCAATTGTGAATTAGTGGAGTGTGGGATGTTTTGTACATTTAAAATGTAAGTTTCATTCTCATCTTGATGCATGCTAAGTAAGAGATTTACTGCAGATGAATGCAAAGAGAAACGGCACTTTATTAAAAGTAAAAGGGGCTCTTATTAAATTGTTTTCTTTCTTAAGACACGGTGAGTCCACAGGATTATCGATTACTGTTGGGAATATCACTCCTGGCCAGCAGGAGGAGGCAAAGAGCACCACAGTTAAAGCTGTTAAGTATCCCTCCCTTACTCGCAAACCCTCAGTCATTCTCTTTGCCTCTGTCAATGGAGGAGGTGAAGTTTTTGGTGTCTGAAGAAAATTGAATTTTATTACTAGCAGCAAGATTTTCTGGGTCTAGCCGTACTCCATGTTAGTACGGGCACTGGTGGCTTTTAAGCAGTTAGGAATTGTAAGGGGGGCCTTACTGAATTTTTCCTAACATTTGTGCTGCCCTATTATAGAAAATCAAAGTATGTGACTCTGTCCTTTCTTTCTTACAGGTCTCTGTGAGGAGCTGTGTCCTTACATACCTGATAGCTGTCTACATGCCGGACAGCTGATTTGGCAGGTAAGTGCCTATGTTCTTCCAGGATGGGGAGACTTTGCACTTACAGTATTATCTGCATTTATCTTTTTTGGGACAAATAATCCTTTTGTAAGAATTGGTGGGCATGGAGCAGGGCTTTGTGACTGAGACTTTGTACCCTTTCAGGATAGTAAGGGTTCATTTTTAGAGGCTTTGCTTTTTTTTTTGCTGTTTGCTTTTTCAGCTATTTAAGGGGAAATAATTAATTTATTCAATTGATTCAGGACTTAATTTTTATATGAGGTCCGGTGTGTGTTCTGTTATTTATTCAGAAGCAGCTCGTTTGCGTAAGATTTTATTCTTTCTCTCTCAAGCAGGGGAGAGTATGTTTGTTGCGCTATAGCGTAACCAGGAAGTAGGTGGTTATTTGATTTTGCACTTCTAGTGGCGCAGATAAAATTCAACCCGATCACGTGACCTCCGTTTTAGGCTTCGTCTTTACTGCGGGTGGCAGAGAGTGAGGATCTATTTCCAAATTAGTTTCCGGAATTGGTACAAAGGTAGGCGCCTCAGACTGAGGTGTGGGGTTTCTTGAGGTATATTTTTGTTTTTGTTTTCAAAGGGTTCAGTTGCGTATCATAGTAATCTTTGTTTACTCAGTTTACTGTGGGGTATCAATATTTTCCCTTGCAGAGGGTCATTAATAAAGGCATTTTTATTTTTTCTGTGAGTTTCTTAGTGTGATCATTTCTGATACAGAACAGGAACACGATCAGCTTAATGCATGTCTTTTGTGTTTAGAAGCTCAGATTGCTTCACCTATGCAATTCTGTTCCTCATGTGTTAAAAAGACTTTACAGTGCAAAGGAAGAATTTTGTGTGATGAGCCTAATGTCTCTCGGGATGATGCTGTTCAGGTACTATCACAGCCTTCTCCTGTAACGTCCCAAGCCTCAATGGCGTCACATGCAGTGCCCTGTGGAGCATATTTGAAAGCAGAAATTGCCTTGCAAGTATCCTCAGCGGTGTCAACAGCGTTAGCTTCTTTTCCTATGTTAAAGGGAAAGCGTAAGAGGGAAAAGGTTTCTGATAACAGTAGTTTGTCTCAGATGGCCCTTCCTCTTAAATCTAATGAGGAAGATGCCTCAGACTTTTCTGAGGGTGAAATCTCAGATTCGGATAGTGTAATTCCTTTGTCTGAAACTCATGGAAGTTCCTTCAGATTTAAGCTTGAACACCTTTGTGTTTTGTTAAAGGAGGTTTTGGCTACTTTAGATGATGCGGACACTCCTGTCACGGTCAATCCTAAAAAGTATAGTAAACATAATAATTACTTTGAAGCTCCTTCTACTAAGGAAGTATTTCCGGTCCCATATCGGGCTACAGACTTTATTACTTAGGAGAAGCCGGGGGTATTCTTTTCCCCTTCTCCTATTTTTAAGAAAATGTTCCCAGTCGCCGACTCTATTGCGGTTCCTAAAGTAGAAGGGGCTATTTCTACTTTAGCCAAGAGAACAACTATTCCTATTGAGGATAGTTGCTCTTTTAAAGATCCTATGGATAAAAAGATGGAGGTTTATTTAAAAAGAATTTATGTTCATCTAGGTCTTCTATGGCAACCTGCAGTTTGTATTGCCACTGTGACGAGCTGCATCCTATTGGTTCGATGCATTGTCTGAGTCTCTTCAGGTAGAGACTCCTTTAGATGAGATTCAAGACAGAATTAAAGCTCTTAAGCTGGCTAATTCCTTTATTTCAGATTCCATTTTGGAGGTGATTAGTGCTAAGTCATCTAGCTTTGCTGTGTTAGACCATAGAGCCTTGTAGCTAAAGTCTTGGTCAGCAGATGTCTCCTCTAAGGTCAAGCTTTTAGCTCTACCTTACAAGGGGAAGACATTGTTTGGTCCAGGTCTGACAGAAATTATTTCTAATATTATGGGTGGAAAAGGGTCTTTTTTTACCTCCAAGATAGAAAGAATAGAACGAAAAGTCGTCAGAGTAATTTTCGTTAATTTTGTAACTTCAGAGGTAAGTCTTCCCCGCAGCTGACTCTAAATCTGCATGAAAGGTTTGCCCTCGATCCTGGACAGGATCTAGTGGGGGGCAGACTTTATCAATTCTCTCAAGCTTGGATGCGAGATGTCCCAGTTTCTTGGGCTGTGGTCATAGTTTCACAGGGTTACAAATAGGAATTCAAAACCTTTTCTCCCAGGGGCAGGTTCCACCTTTCAAGATTATCTGCAGACCAGATAAAGAGAGGGACGTTCTTGAAATGTGTTCAAGATCTCTCCTCCCTGGGAGTAATAGTACTGGTTCCAGTTCAGGAACAGGGTTTGGGGTTTTATTCCAATCTGTTCGTTGTTCCCAAAAAGGAGGGAACTTTCAGACCGATTCTAGACCTAAAGTGTTTAAACAAATTTCTCCAAGTTCCGTCTTTCTAGATGGAGACGATTCGTTCCATTCTTCCTTTAGTACGAGAGGGTCAGTTCATGATGACCATAGATTTAAAGGATGCTTACCTTCATGTTCCCATTCACAGGGATCATCACAAATACGAGTTTCGCCTTTTTGGAAAAACTTTCAATTTGTGGCACTTCCGTTTGGCTTTGCTGCTGCTCCCAGAATTTTTTCGAAGGTTCTGGGAGCTCTTTTAGCAGTGGTCAGGTCTCAAGGTATTGTGGTGGCTCCCTATCTGGACGACATACTGATCCAGGTGCCATCTTTTCAACAAGCAAAATCTCACACAGAGATCATGTCTTTTCTTCGCTCCCACGGTTGGAAAGTAAATCCGGAAAAGAGTTCCCTTGTTCCAGCCACAAGGGTAGACTATATTAGACTCCCTAATGATGAAAATATTTCTGACGGAGGTCAGAAAATCCAAGATTTTCTCCTCTTGCCTTTCACTACAGTCTTCTGTTCGACCATCAGTGGCTCAATGTATGGAGGTAATTGGACTAATGGTTGCTTGGATGGATATTGTTCCTTTTGCTCGGTTCCATTTGAGAGCTCTGAGACTATGCATGCTCAGACAATGGAACGGAGATCATGCGGATCTATCTCAGAGGATAAATCTGTGTCAGTTGACAAGATACTCTCTCGAGTGGTGGCTGTCTCGGGGAAATCTGTCTCAGGGCACATGCTTTTGGAGACCTTCCTGGGTGATTGTTACCACGGATGCCAGCCTTTTGGGCTGGGGAGCAGTCTGGGTCTCATTAAAGGCACAGGGCCTGTGGACTCGGGAGGAGTCTACTCTTCCCATAAACATCTTGGAGTTGAGAGCTCTGATGGCTTGGCCTCAGTTGTCTTCACTCCGGTTTATCAGGTTCCTGTCAGACAATATAACCTCAGTGGCTTACATCAACCACTAAGGAGTAACTCAGAGTTCCTTGGCCATGAAGGAGGTGACCAGAATTATCCAGTGGGCAGAAGCTCACAATTGCTTTCTATCTGCCATCCACATTCCAGGAGTGGACAACGGGGAAGCGGATTTTCTGAGCAGACAGACTTTTCATCCTGGGGAGTGGGAGCTCCATCCGGAGGTGTTCTCCAGCCTGACCTTCAAATAGGGGGTCCCGGAGCTAGATCTGATGGCGTCTCGGCAGAATGCCAATCTACTGAGGTACGGTTCGAGGTCAAGGGATCCACAGGCGGCTCTGATAGATGCTCTGGCGATCCCTTGAAATTTCAGGTTTGCATACCTGTTCCCTCAGTTTGCCCTCCTTCCATGAGTCATTGCTCATATCAAGTAGGAGCGAGCGTTCGTGATTCTAATAGCTCCTGCATGGCCATGCAGGATTTGTTATGCAGATCTGGTGGAAATGTCATCTCTTCCACCTTGGAGACTACCTCTGAGGAAGGACCTTCTACTTCAGGGTCCCTTCATCCAAATCTCGTTTCTCTGAATCTGACTGCTTGGAGATTGAACGCTTAGTTCTGTCTAAGCGGGGGTTTTCTGAATCGGTTATTGAGACCATGATTCAGGCTCGCAAACCTATCACTAGGAAAATTTACCATAAAATATGGTGTAAATACCTTTTTATTGGTGTGAATTGAAGGGCTACTCTTGGAGTAGGGTTAGGATTCCTAGGATATTGTCTTTTCTCAAGGAAGGCCTGGAGAAGGGTTTGTCAGCAAGTACTCTGAAGGGTCAGATCTCTGCTCTGTCCGTTTTGTTACATAAGCGTCTGGCAGATGTCCCAGACGTGCAATCTTTTTGTCAGGCCCTGATTAGAATCAGGCCTGTGTTTAAGTCGGTTTCTCCTCCTTGGAATCTTAACTTGGTTCTCATAGTTTTGCAGTAGGCTCCGTTTGAGCCAATGCATTCCTTAGATATTAGGTTATCATCTTGAAAGGTTTTGTTTCTGGTTGCTATTTCCTCTGCTCGGAGAGTCTCGGAACTTGCAGCTTTGCAATGTGATTCACCTTATCTTATATTTCATGCCGATAAGGTGGTTCTTCGTACTAAGTTGGGTTTCCTTCCTAAAGTTGTTTCAGATAGAAATATTAATCAGGAAATTGTTGTTCCTTCTCTATGTCCTAATCCTTCTTCCCATAAGGAACGTTTGTTGCACAACTTAGATGTTGTGCGTGCTCTGAAATTCTACTTACAGGCAACTAAGGTTTTTCGCCAGTCCTCTGCCATGTTTGTTTGTTTCTCTGGAAAGCGTAAAGGTCAGAAAGCTACAGCTACTTCTCTTTCTTTCTGGTCGGGAAGTATAATTCGTTTGGCCTATGAGACGGCTGGATAGCTGCCTCATGAGAGGATTACAGCTCATTTCATTAGTGCTGTCTCTTCTTCTTGGGCTTTCAAGAATGAAGCTTCTGTGGAACAGATTTGCAAGGCGGCAACCTGGCATTCTTTGCATACTTTTTCCAAAAAGAAAAGTTCTTCAAGCAGTAGTGCCTTCTGTTTAGGTTACCTATCTTGTCCCTCCCTAATCATCTGTGTCCTCTAGCTTGGGTATTAATTCCCAACAGTAATTGATGATCCCGTGGACTCACCGTGTCTTAAGAAAGAAAACAAAATTTATGCTTACCTGATTTCTTTCTTTCTGGACACGGTGAGTCCACGGCCCCGCCCTTTATATTAGACAATTTTTATTTACTAAAACCTCAGGCACCTCTGCACCTTGTGTTGCTCCTTTTTCTCCATTTCCCTTCGGTCAAATGACTGGGGGTTTGTGGGTAAGGGAGTGATACTTAACAGCTTTAATTGTGGTGCTCTTTGCCTCCTTCTGCTAACCAGGCATGATATTCCCAACAGTAATTGATGATCCCGTGGACTCGCCGTGTCCAAAAAGAAAGAAATTTATCAGGTAAGCATAAATTTTGTTTTTATTTTACTCTGTCATGTCTATTTAAAAATTATTTTCTGCCCATATCTTTCCTTTCTGCCTCTTGTTCTGTGCTTCACAAAACACAGTAGACATACAGTTCAAAATTGGCATCAGTGCATGTAGTGTGCGTTAGTCATATGTAATAGTGTCTCCATTTTCTCTGACAGGGAGAAGCTGTGATTTACATGGAGCCAGAGAAGCAGGTTATTTCCCGTTCAGCTGACGAGTGTGTGGTGGCATTATGTGATCAGTGGTAAGTGCCTGATTTATCTTTATGTCCCCTAAAAGGGACACGTTATATCATGTATGGGTTATCTTTCTGTATATTTATTAATCTTGTTTGCTATGTGAGCTAGAAACCAAAATGCTAAAATATGATGAATGCTAATTCTTTGCAGAGCTGTTCTGTTTTTCTTATAACTATTTCATTTCTCCTACATATGCTGCTATGACTATTGATATATTCTGGTAAACCACTATATAATATATAGCAACATGATTTTTTTAGATGCGTATGAAAATACCAACATTTAATCTAACCATGTAAAAGATTTACATGTAATAATATTTTTTTGTTAGCAAAATTGTGCAGGGCTTTGCAAATTCAGAGCAGATTGAGAAGTCATGCAACATCCTTTTGCATGACTTCTTGGTTATGGCCAGTTAGAAGCAATGTATAAATTAGCTCACTGCTTTAAACAATAAATGGCAAAAAATAGGCAATATTTTCTTAAAGGCCTTTCCAGGTTCATCCTTGTAGACTAAATAACCATAATAGTTGCTTCAGTTCTGTGTAAACCTTGGAGCCTAGGGAGGTGCTGATTTCTGTATATACACCATGCTCTTGTTTGGTAACCAGGATTGTGCACAAGAGCATACTTCTATTTTTCCTCCCACTGCATCACTTAATAACCATAAGCCAATCACAAAACATGTATAATCTGTGAATCTTGCCCATGCTCAGTAGGAGCGGGTGCCTCAGTGTGCATATAAAAATAATGTGCATAATAAGATAATGGAAGTGAATTTGAAAGTTGCTTAAAATTGTGTGCTCTATCTGAATGCTGAAAGTTAAATTTTGTCTTGAGTGTCCCTTTAAGTATCCTTTCATATCGGCAGCTTATGGTTGTTTTAGAAGAGCCAATCTATGTTATCTCTATTACAAAAAAACAAAAAAAGTTTTCCCCCACACTTTATATTGCAAAGTGTGTGGCATATCCCCAGCACATTATTTAATGTCCCATTAATTGTGAGTCAAAATTAGGGAAAAATAAATCTAATAGCATCACATTATAGGAAGATTATATGAATTATTGTACAGGCAGTCCCCTGGTTACAGACATCCGACTTAAGTACAACTGAGAAAATAGAGCTTTATCGACAATCCTCCTTTCCAGGATAACCCAAAATACTTCAAATCCAATAGTCTCAAGGACAGAAAGTGATGTGAAATTTTCTGAACAGGGGCACAGATAGCAAAACAAACTTTTCCCTATGCTATCCATGAAATGGAAAATGATTGGAGTTTCACCTAAAAAAAAAAGTGCCTCTTCCAACTTACATACAAATTCAACTTAAAGGGATACTAAACCCAAACATTTTCTAATTCACTCCTATTATCAATTTTTCTTTGTTCTTTTGCTATCTTTATTTGAAAAAGAAGGCATCTTGGCTAAGGAGCCAGACAATTTTTGGTTCAGAACCATGGGCAGCATTTATCTACCAATCAGCAAGGACAACCCAGTTTGTGAATCAAAAATGGCCCGGCTTCTAAACTTACATTCTTGGTTTTCAAATAAAGATAGCAAAAGAATAAAGAAAATTTGATAATTGGAGTAAATTAGAAAGTTGCTTAAAATTGCATGGTTTATCTAAATCATGGAAGATAACATTTGGGTCCAATGTCCTTTTAAGAACGAACCTACAGAACCTATCTTGATCGTAACCTGGGGACTGCCTGTATTGTGTTAAGTGCTGTAACCTCTTCCCCTTTTTAGGTACTTGGATTATGGCGAAGTAAATTGGAAGAAACAAACAACAGAATGCTTGAAGAGTCTGGAAACGTGAGTTTGTCCCTCAGTGTTTATTGAATTCAGTGATTTGTGCAAGATAGTGACTGTTTCTCCCCTCCGCCCCCCCCCCCCCCCCCAAAAAAAAAACCCAACCCAAACAGATTCTGCGAAGAGACTAGAAGAAATTTTGAAGCAACTCTTGGGTGGCTGCAAGAACATGCTTGTTCTAGGACTTATGGCTTAGGTAATGATTTATGGTTTCAAATTATTTCCTTTTTGTCAATTACAGTCTGTGCATAAAATACGTCAGGAAGTTCTGGTTAATAAAAGCCTTATTTGTTTTACTGCCTTAATATAAAGTAGAACGGTTTGTTATTTTAACTTTCTTAGAATTTGAATGACAAACTGTGACGCATTGTTTTTGCCTGTGCTTATTTTAGGTTCTCGGCTGCCTTGGGACAATTATTGGCTTATTGAGTCCCTCTCTGATTCTACAATATACATGGCATTTTACACAGTTTGTCATCTACTTCAGGGGAAACAGCTTAATGGTCAAGGGGAATCTCCACTGGGTATCAGGTACTTAGTGTTGAACAAAAGGCTGTGAAATCAAAACTCTCCAATAGAGACTGTTATTAGGTCTAATGAACTAAATTACATAAAAAGGGGGCAATGCATATAATCAATGTAAATTTTAATTGTATTTTGTTAGAAAAAATAAAGTTTTTATGGGTGGGGTAAATTTTAAAGGGACATGAAACCCAACATTTTTCTTTCATGATTCAGACAGAGCATACAAATTTAAACAACTTTGCAGTTTACTTCTATTGTCAAATTTGCTTTGGTCCTTTTAGTATCCTTTATTGAAAAGAATACCTAGGTAGGCTCAGGAGCTGGGAACTAGCTGCTAATTGGTGGCTGCACATATTTGCCTCTTGTGATTGGCTTACAGATGTGTTTTGTTAGCTTCCAGTGCATTGCTGCTCCTTCAATAAAAGATACCAAGAGAATGAAGCAAAATTGATTATAGAAGTAAATGGGAAAGTTGTTGAAAAATATATGTTCTATCTGAACTGTGAAAGAACATTTTTGAGTTTTATGTCCCTTTAAGTTTAGTTTCCTTTTAAGTATCATGAATGTATTATACCACTTTGTTTTAATTTTAAGATGTTTTAGATTAACTGTTATTCTAAGATGACCATTTGTAATTTATTTATATTAGGCCAGAGCAAATGACCAAAGAAGTCTGGGATTACATATTTTTCAAAAATGCTCCATTCCCTAAGACTACTATCGGCAAGGAAAAGCTGGATCAACTGAAGCAAGAGTTTGAGTATTGGTATCCTGTAGACTTGAGAGTATCTGGCAAAGACCTTGTGCCAAACCATCTGTCTTATTATCTCTACAACCATGTAGCAATGTGGCCTGAAGATAGGTGACTAAAACTTTTGTTGTGGTGTCTTGTATTGACATGATCATTTAGAAACAATTTCTTAACTTTTAGAGTCACAAACATTTTGGCTATTTTTTTTTTATTTTTTTTTTTTAGTAGCACAAATTGTGTAAAACTGCTTTTTCTTCTTTCCAATGGCATGGAGAGTCCACTAATCCATTCCAATTACTAGTGGGAACCAATACCCAAGCTAGAGGACACAGAATGGAAGGGAGGGAGAGCAAGACAGGCGGACCTAAAAAGAAGGCACCACAGCTTGAAGAACTTTCCTCCCAAAAGAAGCCTTAGCTGAGAAAAAAACGTTGACTTTGTAGAATTTGGAAAAAGTATTCAGTGAGGACCAAGTGGCCACCTTGCAGATTTGTTCCACAGAAGCCTCATTTTAGAAGCCCAAGAAGAAGAGGCAGCCCTAGTGGAATGAGTCGTTATCCTCTCAGGAGGCTGTTGTCCAGCTGTCTCATAAGCCAACCGAATAACACTTCTCAACCAGAAAGATAGAGTAGTAGAAGTGGCCTTCTGGCCCTTATGTTTACCAGAAAACGCAACAAAAAGGGCACTAGATTGCCGAAAATTCCCTAGTAGTCTGCAGATAGAACTTCAAAGCACGCACTACGTCCAGGTTATGTAACAGACGTTCCTTATGAGAAAAAGAATTAGGACAGATCGAAGGAACGACAATTTCCTGATTGATATTGCGGTCCGAAACCACCCTAGGAAGAAATAATAATTTGGTACGAAGGACTGCCTTATCTGCATGAAAAATATGATAAGGGGGGTCACACTGTAGAGCCGAAAGCTCTGAGACTCTACAGGCTGAAGATTTAGCTAAAAGAAACAAAACTTTCCAAGACAATAACTTAATATCAACAGAGTGCATAGGCTCAAACGTAGCCTGCTCTAGGACCCTAAGAAAAAGATTAAGGCTCCAAGGAGGAGCAACAGGTTTAAACACAGGCCTGATTCTGACCAAGGCCTGAACAAAAGATTGAACATCTGGCAAGTTGGCCAGACGTTTATGCGACAGGGCAGAGATCTGACCCTTCAGAGTACTAACGGACAAGTCCTTCTCCAGGCCCTCCTAAACAAAGGACAGAATGCGGGGCACCCTCACCTGACACCAAGGGAAACCCCTAGATTCACACCAGAAAAGCTATTTATGCCACACCTTATGGTAAATCTTGCGAGTTACCGGCTTACGAGCCTGAATCATGGTATCAATAAAGTTCTCTGAAAAACCTTGTCTAGACAAGACTAGGCATTCAATCTCCAAGCAGTCAGCTTCAGAGAATCAAGGTTTGGATGTAGAAAATGACCCTGAAGTAGAAGGCCCTTCCTCAGAGCTAATTTCCATGGGGGAAAAGGACGACATCTTCACCAGATACGCAAACCAATTTCTGCGAGGCCAGCTGGAGCAATTAGTATCACTGAAGCCTGTTCCTGTTTGATACTGGCTATTACCCGAGGACGGAGGAAACCGGTAAATGAGACCGAAATCCCATGGAACCGCCAGAGCATCGACCAGAGCTGCTTGCGGATCCCTTGATCTTGAGCCGCATTTTGGAAGTTTGGTGTTTAGTCGAGACGTCATCAGATCCAACTCCAGATCCAACTCCAGAACTCCCCACTTGACAGTTATCATTGAGAATACTTCTGGATGAAGTTGGAAGTGTTTGTCCAAAAAGGCAAACCTCCGGTACTGAAAATGTTCCCTGTGAATAGGAACATGGAGATATGCGTCCTTCAGGTGGATGGTAGTCATGATCTGAACCTCCTGAACTAAAGGGAGAATCCATTTTGAAGGAGGGAACTCTGCGAAATTTTTTGAGACACTTGAGGTCTAGAATGGGTTTGAAAGGTTCCCTCTTTCTTGGTAACGACAAATATTTTGGAATAGAATCCTAGACCCTGTTCCGCCCGAGGGACTGGGACAATCACTCCTAGGGAAACAAGATCCTTGACACAGTTTAGGAAAGCCTCTCTTTATCTGGTTTGCAGATAACCTTGACAAGATAAATCTGCCTCTTCTGGGACAAGATTTGAATCCTATTCCGTATCCCTGGGAGACTACTTAAACTGCCCACGAATCTGGGACATTGCAAATCCAAGCCTGCTGAAAGACGGAAAGCCTGCCCCCATTTGATCCATGACTGGATTGGGGGCAGACCCTTAATGCTGATTTATTCTCAGAGGAAGGCTTCTTGGATTGCTAACCCTTATTCCAAGGCTGGTTAGACCTCCATGAGGTCTTTGTTTGCTCAGGTTTGGAAGAAGAGGAGGATTTCTGTCCCTTGAAGTTGCGAAAGGAACGAAAATTTGAAATTTGGCGACCCTTGGGTCTACCCTTCTTGTCCTGTGGTAGAAAGGCTCCCTTTCCACCAGTAACCGTGGAAATGATTCCAGCCAGAGGACCAAATAAAGTCTTGCCCTTAAAGGGACACTGAACCCAATTTTTTTATTTTGTGATTCAGATAGAGCGAGAAATTTTAAGCAACTTTCTAATTTACTCCTATTATCAAATTTTCTTCAATCTCTTTGTATCTTTATTTGAAATGTAAGTTTAGATGCCGGCCCATTTTTGGTGAACAACCTGGGTTGTTCTTGCTGATTGGTGGATAAATTCATCGACCAATAAAAAAGTGCTGTCCAGAGTCCTGAACTAAAAAAAAAAAGCTTAGATGCCTTATTTTTCAAATAAAGATAGCAAGAGAACAACGAAAAATTGATAATAGGAGTAAATTAGAAAGTTGCTTAAAATTACATGCTCTATCTGAATCACAAAAGAAAAAATTTGGGTTCAGTGTCCCTTTAATTGAGTCCCAATTCGTGGACTCTCCATGCCATTGGAAAGAAATATGGTTTTACTTTTAAATTTTTTTTTTTTTTTAATATACAAAATATCTCTCTTCTTAAGCCAGTGAAACTTTGGTCAATACAGCCAATGAATGCAAGGTTTATTAACATTTTGAATAGTTATTTTGTGTCTGGCTGAGGGTTTATTAACCCCTTAATGACCATAGCACTTTTCCATTTTCTGTCCGTTTGGGACCAAGGCTACTTTTACATTTTTGCGGTGTTTGTGTTTAGCTGTAATTTTCCTCTTACTCATTTACTGTACCCACACATATTATATACCGTTTTTCTCGCCATTAAATGGACTTTCTAAAGATACCATTATTTTCATCATATCTTATAATTTACTATAAAAAAAATTATAAAATATGAGGAAAAATTGAAAAAACCCCCCACTTTTTCTAACTTTGACTCCCAAAATCTGTTACATATCTACAACCACCAAAAAACATCTATGCTAAATAGTTTCTAAATATTGTCCTGAGTTTAGATATACCCAATGTTTACACGTTCTTTGCTTTTTTTGCAAGTTATAGGGCAATAAATACAAGTAGCACTTTGTTATTTCCAAACCATTTTTTTTTCAAAATTAGCGCTAGTTACATTAGAACACTGATATCTTTCAGGAATCTCTGAATATCCATTGACATGTATATATTTTTCTTTCATGTAATTAGCAAGAGTCCATGAGCTAGTGACGTATGGGATATACATTCCTACCAGGAGGGGCAAAGTTTCCCAAACCTCAAAATGCCTATAAATACACCCCTCACCACACCCACAATTCAGTTTTACAAACTTTGCCTCCGATGGAGGTGGTGAAGTAAGTTTGTGCTAGATTCTACGTTGATATGCGCTCCGCAGCAAGTTGGAGCCCGGTTTTCCTCTCAGCGTGCAGTGAATGTCAGAGGGATGTGAGGAGAGTATTGCCTATTTGAATGCAGTGATCTCCTTCTACGGGGTCTATTTCATAGGTTCTCTGTTATCGGTCGTAGAGATTCATCTCTTACCTCCCTTTTCAGATCGACGATATACTCTTATATATACCATTACCTCTGCTGATTCTCGTTTCAGTACTGGTTTGGCTATCTGCTATATGTAGATGAGTGTCCTGGGGTAAGTAAGTCTTATTTTCTGTGACACTCCTAGCTATGGTTGGGCACTTTGTTTATAAAGTTCTAAATATATGTATTCAAACATTTATTTGCCTTGACTCAGAATGTTCAACTTTCCTTATTTTCAGACAGTCAGTTTCATATTTGGGATAATGCATTTTAATTTAACATTTTTCATACCTTAAAATTTGACTTTTTCCCTGTGGGCTGTTAGGCTCGCGGGGGCTGAAAATGCTTCATTTTATTGCGTCATTCTTGGCGCGGACTTTTTTGGCGCAAAAATTCTATTTCCGTTTCCGGCGTCATACGTGTCGCCGGAAGTTGCGTCATTTTTTGACGTTATTTTGCGCCAAAAATGTCGGCGTTCCGGATGTGGCGTCATTTTTGGCGCCAGAAAGCATTTAGGCGCCAAATAATGTGGGCGTCTTATTTGGCGCGAAAAAATATGGGCGTCGCTTTTGTCTCCACATTATTTAAGTCTCATTTTTTATTGCTTCTGGTTGCTAGAAGCTTGTTCTTTGGCATTTTTTCCCATTCCTGAAACTGTCATTTAAGGAATTTGATCAATTTTGCTTTATATATATGTTGTTTTTTCTCTTACATATTGCAAGATGTCTCACGTTGCATCTGAGTCAGAAGATACTACAGGAAAATCGCTGTCAAGTGCTGAATCTACCAAAGCTAAGTGTATCTGCTGTAAACTTTTGGTAGCTATTCCTCCAGCTGTTGTTTGTATTGATTGTCATGACAAACTTGTTAAAGCAGATAATATTTCCTTTAGTAAAGTACCATTGTCTGTTGCAGTTCCTTCAACATCTAAGGTGCAGAATGTTCCTGATAATATAAGAGATTTTGTTTCTGAATCCATAAAGAAGGCTATGTCTGTTATTTCTCCTTCTAGTAAACGTAAAAAATCTTTTAAAACTTCTCTCCCTACAGATGAATTTTTAAATGAACATCATCATTCTGATTCTGATGATTCCTCTGGTTCAGAGGATTCTGTCTCAGAGGTTGATGCTGATAAATCTTCATATTTATTTAAAATGGAATTTATTCGTTCTTTACTTAAAGAAGTACTAATTGCTTTAGAAATAGAGGATTCTGGTCCTCTTGATACTAATTCTAAACGTTTAGATAAGGTATTTAAAGCTCCTGTGGTTATTCCAGAAGTTTTTCCTGTTCCTAATGCTATTTCTGCAGTAATTTCCAAAGAATGGGATAATTTGGGTAATTCATTTACTCCTTCTAAACGTTTTAAGCAATTATATCCTGTGCCGTCTGACAGATTAGAATTTTGGGACAAGATCCCTAAAGTTGATGGGGCTATTTCTACCCTTGCTAAACGTACTACTATTCCTACGTCAGATGGTACTTCGTTTAAGGATCCTCTAGATAGGAAAATTGAATCCTTTCTAAGAAAAGCTTATCTGTGTTCAGGTAATCTTCTTAGACCTGCTATATCTTTGGCTGATGTTGCTGCAGCTTCAACTTTTTGGTTGGAAACTTTAGCGCAACAAGTAACACATCGTGATTCTCATGATATTATTATTCTTCTTCAGCATGCTAATAATTTTATCTGTGATGCCATTTTTGATATTATCAGAGTTGATGTCAGGTTTATGTCTCTAGCTATTTTAGCTAGAAGAGCTTTATGGCTTAAAACTTGGAATGCTGATATGGCTTCTAAATCAACTTTACTTTCCATTTCTTTCCAGGGTAACAAATTATTTGGTTCTCAGTTGGATTCCATTATTTCAACTGTTACTGGTGGGAAAGGAACTTTTTTACCACAGGATAAAAAATCTAAAGGTAAAAACAGGGCTAATAATCGTTTTCGTTCCTTTCGTTTCAACAAAGAACAAAAGCCTGATCCTTCATCCTCAGGAGCAGTTTCAGTTTGGAGACCATCTCCAGTCTGGAATAAATCCAAGCCAGCTAGAAAGGCAAAGCCTGCTTCTAAGTCCACATGAAGGTGCGGCCCTCATTCCAGATCAGCTGGTAGGGGGCAGGTTACGTTTTTTCAAGGAAATTTGGATCAATTCTGTTCACAATCTTTGGATTCAGAGCATTGTTTCAGAAGGGTACAGAATTGGTTTCAAGTTGAGACCTCCTGCAAAGAGATTTTTTCTTTCCCGTGTCCCAGTAAATCCAGTAAAAGCTCAAGCATTTCTGAAATGTGTTTCAGATCTAGAGTTGACTGGAGTAATTATGCCAGTTCCAGTTCCGGAACAGGGGATGGGGTTTTATTCAAATCTCTTCATTGTACCAAAGAAGGAGAATTCTTTCAGACCAGTTCTGGATCTAAAAATATTGAATCATTATGTAAGGATACCAACGTTCAAGATGGTAACTGTAAGGACTATCTTACCTTTTGTTCAGCAAGGGAATTATATGTCCACAATAGATTTACAGGATGCATATCTGCATATTCCGATTCATCCAGATCATTATCAGTTCCTGAGATTCTCGTTTCTGGACAAGCATTACCAGTTTGTGGCTCTGCCGTTTGGCCTAGCTACAGCTCCAAGAATTTTTACAAAGGTTCTCGGTGCACTGCTGTCTGTAATCAGAGAACAGGGTATTGTGGTATTTCCTTATTTGGACGATATCTTGGTACTTGCTCAGTCTTTACATTTAGCAGAATCTCATACGAATCGACTTGTGTTGTTTCTTCAAGATCATGGTTGGAGGATCAATTTACCAAAAAGTTCTTTGATTCCTCAGACAAGGGTAACCTTTCTGGGTTTCCAGATGGATTCAGTGTCCATGACTCTGTCTTTAACAGACAAGAGACGTCTAAAGTTGATTGCAGCTTGTCGAAACCTTCAGTCACAATCATTCCCTTCGGTAGCCTTATGCATGGAAATTCTAGGTCTTATGACTGCTGCATCGGACGCGATCCCCTTTGCTCGTTTTCACATGCGACCTCTTCAGCTCTGTATGCTGAAGCAATGGTGCAAGGATTACACGAAGATATCTCAATTAATATCTTTAAAACCGATTGTTCGACACTCTCTAACATGGTGGACAGATCACCATCGTTTAATTCAGGGGGCTTCTTTTGTGCTTCCGACCTGGACTGTAATTTCAACAGATGCAAGTCTCACAGGTTGGGGAGCTGTGTGGGGATCTCTGACGGCACAAGGAGTTTGGGAATCTCAGGAGGTGAGATTACCGATCAATATTTTGGAACTCTGTGCAATTTTCAGAGCTCTTCAGTTTTGGCCTCTTCTGAAGAGAGAATCGTTCATTTGTTTTCAGACAGACAATGTCACAACTGTGGCATACATCAATCATCAAGGAGGGACTCACAGTCCTCTGGCTATGAAAGAAGTATCTCGAATTTTGGTTTGGGCGGAATCCAGCTCCTGTCTGCGGTTCATATCCCAGGTGTAGACAATTGGGAAGCGGATTATCTCAGTCGCCAAACGTTGCATCCGGGCGAATGGTCTCTTCACCCAGAGGTATTTCTTCAGATTGTTCAAATGTGGGAACTTCCAGAAATAGATCTGATGGCGTCCCATCTAAACAAGAAACTTCCCAGGTATCTGTCCAGATCCCGGGATCCTCAGGCAGAGGCAGTGGATGCATTATCACTTCCTTGGAAGTATCATCCTGCCTATATCTTTCCGCCTCTAGTTCTTCTTCCAAGAGTAATCTCCAAGATTCTGAAGGAATGCTCGTTTGTTCTGCTGGTAGCTCCGGCATGGCCTCACAGGTTTTGGTATGCGGATCTTGTCCGGATGGCCTCTTGCCAACCGTGGACTCTTCCGTTAAGACCAGACCTTCTGTCACAAGGTCCTTTTTTCCATCAGGATCTGAAATCCTTAAATTTAAAGGTATGGAGATTGAACGCTTGATTCTTGGTCAAAGAGGTTTCTCTGACTCTGTGATTAATACTATGTTACAGGCTCGTAAATCTGTATCTCGAGAGATATATTATAGAGTCTGGAAGACTTATATTTCTTGGTGTCTTTCTCGTCATTTTTCCTGGCATTCTTTTAGAATACCGAGAATTTTACAGTTTCTTCAGGATGGTTTAGATAAGGGTTTGTCCGCAAGTTCTTTGAAAGGACAAATCTCTGCTCTTTCTGTTCTTTTTCACAGAAAGATTGCTATTCTTCCTGATATTCATTGTTTTGTACAAGCTTTGGTTCGTATAAAACCAGTCATTAAGTCAATTTCTCCTCCTTGGAGTTTGAATTTGGTTCTGGGAGCTCTTCAAGCTCCTCCGTTTGAACCTATGCATTCATTGGACATTAAATTACTTTCTTGGAAAGTTTTGTTCCTTTTGGCCATCTCTTCTGCCAGAAGAGTTTCTGAATTATCTGCTCTTTCTTGTGAGTCTCCTTTTCTGATTTTTCATCAGGATAAGGCGGTGTTGCGAACTTCTTTTGAATTTTTACCTAAAGTTGTGAATTCCAACAACATTAGTAGAGAAATTGTGGTTCCTTCATTATGTCCTAATCCTAAGAATTCTAAGGAGAAATCGTTGCATTCTTTGGATGTTGTTAGAGCTTTGAAATATTATGTTGAAGCTACGAAATCTTTTCGTAAGACTTCTAGTCTATTTGTTATCTTTTCCGGTTCTAGAAAAGGCCAGAAAGCTTCTGCCATTTCTTTGGCATCTTGGTTGAAATCTTTAATTCATCTTGCCTATGTTGAGTCGGGTAAAACTCCGCCTCAGAGAATTACAGCTCATTCTACTAGGTCAGTTTCTACTTCCTGGGCGTTTAGGAATGAAGCTTCGGTTGACCAGATCTGCAAAGCAGCAACTTGGTCCTCTTTGCATACTTTTACTAAATTCTACCATTTTGATGTATTTTCTTCTTCTGAAGCAGTTTTTGGTAGAAAAGTACTTCAGGCAGCGGTTTCAGTTTGAATCTTCTGCTTATGTTTTTCGTTAAACTTTATTTTGGGTGTGGATTATTTTCAGCAGGAATTGGCTGTCTTTATTTTATCCCTCCCTCTCTAGTGACTCTTGTGTGGAAAGATCCACATCTTGGGTAGTCATTATCCCATACGTCACTAGCTCATGGACTCTTGCTAATTACATGAAAGAAAACATAATTTATGTAAGAACTTACCTGATAAATTCATTTCTTTCATATTAGCAAGAGTCCATGAGGCCCGCCCTTTTTTTTTTTGTGGTGGTTATGATTTTGTATAAAGCACAATTATTCCAATTCCTTATTTTATATGCTTTCGCACTTTTTTATCACCCCACTTCTTGGCTATTCGTTAAACTGAATTTTGGGTGTGGTGAGGGGTGTATTTATAGGCATTTTGAGGTTTGGGAAACTTTGCCCCTCCTGGTAGGAATGTATATCCCATACGTCACTAGCTCATGGACTCTTGCTAATATGAAAGAAATGAATTTATCAGGTAAGTTCTTACATAAATTATGTTTTTTTTAGTAGACAACCCAAAGTATTGATCTAGGCCCATTTTGGTATATTTCATGCCACCATTTCACCGCCAAATGCGATTAAATACAAAAAATCGTTCACTTTTTCACAAATTTTTTCACAAACTTTAGGTTTCTCATTGAAATTATTTACAAACAGCTTGTGCAATTATGGCACAAATGGTTGTAAATTCTTCTCTGGGATCCCCTTTGTTCAGAAATAGCAGACATATATGGCTTTGGCGTTGCTTTTTGGTAATTAGAATGCCACTAAATGCCACTGCGCACCACATGTGTATTATGCCCAGCAGTGAAGGGGTTAATTAGGGAGCATGTAGGGAGCTTTTTGGGGTAATTTTAGCTTTAGTGTAGTGTAGTAGACAACCCCAAGTATTGATCTAGGCCCATTTTGGTATATTTCATACCACCATTTCACCGCCAAATGCGATCAAATTAAAAAAAAACGTTAAATTTTTCACAATTTTAGGTTTCTCACTGAAATCATTTACAAACAGCTTGTGCAGTTATGGCACAAATGGTTGTAAATGCTTCTCTGGGATCCCCTTTGTTCAGAAATAGCAGACATATATGGCTTTGGCGTTGCTTTTTGGTATTTTGAAGGCCGCTAAATGCCGCTGCGCATCACACGTGTATTATGGCTAGCAGTGAAGGGGTTAATTAGGTAGCTTGTAGGGAGCTTGCAGGGTTAATATTAGATTTAGTGTAGAGCTCAGCCTCCCACCTGAAACATCAGACCCCCTGATCCCTCCCAAACAGCTCTCTTCCCTCCCCCACCCCACAATTGTCCCCGCCATCTTAAGTACTGGCAGAAAGTCTGCCAGTACTAAAATAAAAGCTATATTTGTTTTTTTGGTTGTTTTTTTTTAAAGCATTCTTACATATGCTGCTGTGTACTATCCCCCCTTAGCCCCCAACCTCACTGATCCCCCCCCCAAACAGCTTCCTAACCCTCCCACTCTAACTTAATGGGCGCCATCTTGGGTACTGGCAGCTGTCTGCCAGTACCCAGTTTAGAAGAAAAAAGGTTTTTGTTTTACATTTTTTTAACTTTTCTGTAGTGTAGCTTCCCCCCACACAAAAACCAACCCCCCACCCCTCCACGATCTCTTTTTGTGCTTTTTTTTTTTGTGTGCTTATGGCACTTTTAACTTTATACTTTTTATAAATTTTCCGTAGTGTAGCGGTCCCGCCCCCGATCCCGCCCCCCTCAACGTCACACGGCACACCGATGGCCGCCCACCCACCAACGATACCGGCCATCGATGTCCGGTGCAGAGAGGGCCACAGAGTGGCTCTCTCTGCATCGGATGGCCATGTAAGGTTATTGCAGGATGCCTCCATATCGAGGCATCACTGCAATAACCGGAAAGCAGCTGGAAGCGAGCAGGATCGCTTCCAGCTGCTTTCCACACCGAGGACGTGCAGGGTACGTCCTCAGGCGTTAACTGCCTTTTTTTTGAGGACGTACCCTGCACGTCCTCGGTCATTAAGGGGTTAAAGAGACATAAAAACCCACAATTTTTTCTCTCATGATTCAGATAGAGCATGCGATTTTAAACAACTTTTTATAATTTACTTCTGTTATTAATTTCTTCATTTTCTTGGTATGTATTGTTGAAAAGCAGGGACGTAAGTTTAAGAGCCTGTCAATCTCTATATGGCAGCAGATTTGCAAGAATGTTACCCATATGCAAGAGCACTAGATGGCAGTACTGTTGCCTGTCACGTAGTGCTCTAGACACCTACCTAGGTATCCCTTCAACACAGAATAACATGGGAACTAAACAAATTTGATAATAGAAATAACTTCTTTTTTTTTTCAAATTACATGCTCTGTCTGAATCACAAAGGAAAATTCTTGGGTTTTCATATCCCTTTAATTAGGTAGTTTTTATGTAGCTTCATGATTTGGTGAGATTTTTTACATTGCTGCAAACTTTTTTTTTTTTTCTTTTTGCCTTAGAGTTTTTATTTATTTAAATTTTTATAGATTTATATTGAGTTTACAAACTTTTACATAACCATATTAACATTTTCGGTGTCATGTTGACATGAAATAGTCATTTAACAAGTTAATTTACACAAATAAGACAGTGTAAGAGAACCATTACAGTCTTAGCCACACTTAGTAAACAGGAACTAGTGATAGGCATTGTCAACATAAACCATAAATAATCATACAACTAAATCACAATATTAGAACTTTCTTCACAAACCAATCTACCTAATGAGACCTCTCAGCTCATATAGGTTATCTAGGAAAAAATCATGAATACATAATAATCAAGTCCCGATTAGCTGATTACAGCCAAGTATCTCAATAAGTCTTCTAAAATATGGACAGAACAGTAAAATAAGTAAATCACACTCTTGTATGAATTATGAAATGACACATAAAATGCAATTTTAAATTATTTTTTTTTTCTTTTCTTTTCTTCTTACCTTAGAGGTAAATGGCCTGTCGCTGTCAGGGCAAATGGGCATCTGCTGCTGAATTCTGAGAAGGTAGCGTATGTGTAAAAAACCCCTGCAGTTTCTCTATCATTTTATGTTTTTCTTAGATGGGATACATGGTTATGTTTTTTTTTTTATTTTAGTTTTTGTTAAGTTATGCATTAGTGGAACATTTTTTTTTCAGTGTTCTACATTGATTTTTTTTGTTGTTGTCAGATGTCCAAGTCTACAGGAAACTTCCTAACCTTAACTCAAGCAATTGACAAGTTTTCTGCTGATGGTAAGTACATCTTAATGCAATGTGTCTTTCATGCACATTACAATCACTTGTTTAATTTTTAATCTTTTTTTTTTTACATTTTTATTTGCTATCATCAGCGCGGAAGCAGATATCCAATGGCTTCAGATTTTGCACTGTTGACTTTCCTGTAATGATACCTCCCAGCATTTATTTCTGGCTTTCAAGGACTCAGGAGGTGCAGGCTTTGTCGAGAGGGGCTGGGTCATGTGTGAACAGTGGGTGGATCATGGGCATGTCTGGGTTGTTGGTGGGTGTATCAAGTTGGTCCTTAAGCAGTAAAAATATAGTCTCTTAAAACAGTGCTGGGAAATCCATGCAATTCAGGAGATATGGCTGTCTCAATGAGGTGGTGTTTCCACCTCTAAACCAATAGCCATGCTAGCATACAGAACGGTGTTATATGATATCACTTCATTGAGAGCAAGGAGGCCGTGGCACAGAAAGGGTAAGTTTACCACCCTTTTTTTCCCTACAAACTGATGACTGAAAATCCTGTTTATTTTTAGTGATGGTAAATCCGAATGTTTTTTTTAAACACTCAGATTTACAATCACTTTAATTTATCAGATTCTCCTTGGAATCCTTTTTGAAACTTGGCTACTTTCATGAGAGCATACTGAGGTAGGCTCTAGGGGTGTACATGTTTCTTGAGCACTATATGCACAACATTGTTATAAATACATTTTAATTGCACTGCTGCTATATAGTGCTAATACACGCACACCTCTGAGCCTTCCTTAGTATGTGGTCATGGAAAGGAGCTAAAGGGACATTAAAACTGCTGAGTACAACTACAGTAGAATGGTTACTGCTCACCATGATATTGGTTTACCTCCTGTGCCTGTATCTGTCTTCAAAGTAATTCTCTTATTTTAACCCCTTACAAGTATTAGTTAGTGAAGCTCTGCATATTCACACTGGGCGCCACGATCTTGGAGCTTATATTTGTTACGTAAATTTTAAACTTTGCAAAAAACTGCAAAAATATAACCCTTCTGCTCTGTGTTATATGAGCTAAACTAAAGTGAAAAGTACTGCTGTAAAAAAGTCTGTAACATCACAGATCTGTGCAAGTGCACTGCGGCTCCCAGTATAAACTGCAGGGCTTTACCAACTGGCTTCTGTAATGAGTTAAAAAAAGAACAGCTTTAAACAGAGCTGCAGATACAGGAGGGAAAACAATAGCATACTACCGTAGTTTGTACCCAGCGTTTTAATGTCCCTTAAGTTTCGGTAATGGATACTAAGAGAAATTATAACTAGGAATATCTGACAAACATTTTACCATGACACAAGTAAATATTATAAACAATCTTATCTGGTTATGTGTGGGGGGTTTTGCATTGAGTTATCATGTTTACATGAAGATAAAGAACTATATAATCTCATACAAAGCAATACATGGCATTTGAAGACACATGTCTGAGGTTTCTAAAGCCTTTTTTTTTCCTAAGATATGGTGAGTCCACGGAATCAATTACTAGTGGGAATATCACTCCTGGCCAGCAGGAGGAGGCAAAGAGCACTACAGCAAAGCTGCTATATATGTTACTTCCCTTACCCATAATCCCCAGTCATTCTCTTTGCCTGCGGTGCAGGTGGAGGTGAAGTTTTGATGCCTTGTCTGTTCCTATTAAGACCGATACTCCTCTTGAGGAGATCCAGGACAGGATTAAGGCTCTTAAAGGGACATGAAACCCAAATTTTTTCTTTCATGATTTATACAGAGCATACAATTATAAACAACTTTCTAATTTACTTCTATTATCTATTTTGCTTCATTCTCTTGATAATCTTTGCTGAAAAGCATATCTAGATATGCTTAGTAGCTGCTGATTGGTAGCTGCACATAGATGCCTACTCCTGATTGGTTCACCGTGTGCATCGCTATTTCTTCATTAAAGTATATCTAAAGAATGAAGCAAATTAGGTAATAGAAGTAAATTGGAATGTTGTTTAAAATTATATTCTCTACCTTAATCATGAAAGAAAATGTTTGGGTATAGTGTCCCTTTAAGTTAGCCAATTCCTAGGTCATTAAACTAGGAGCAAAAATGTCTGGTTTTGCGGTTCTAGTTTGCAGAGCCCTTTGGTTAAAATCCTAGTCTGCGGATGTTTCTTCTAAGTCAAAGTTATTAGCTATTCCCTACAAGGGTAATACCTTGTTTGGGCCTGGTTTGGCTGAAATTATTTCAGATATCACAGGAGGAAAGGGATCTTTTCTTCCTCAGGATAAGAAGAATAAGCAGAAAGGGTGTCAGAGTAATTTTCGTTCCTTTCTTAACTTTAGAGGTGAACCCTCTGCTTCCTCTTCCAAGCAGGATCTATCCAAGTCTTCCTGGAAGTCTGGTCAGTCTTGTAACAAGGGGAAACTGTCTAAGAAACCTGCGGCTGACTCCAAGTCAGCATGAAGGGTCGGCCCCCTATTCAGGATCAGATCTAGTAGGGGGCCGGCTTTCTCAATTTGCTCAGGCTTGGATACGAGATGTCCCAGACTTGTGGGCCATAAAAATTTGTATCTCAGGGGTACAAGATAGAATTCATGACGTTTCCTCCCAGAAGCAGGTTTCTTCTCTCAAGATTATCTGTAGACCAGATAAAGAGAGAGGCGTTCTTAAATTTATATCAAGGATCTTTTTGCCCTGGGAGTTATAGTTCCAGTTCCTCCGCAGGAACAGTGTCTGGGATTTTATTCAAATCTGTTTGTGGTTCCCAAGAAAGAGGGGACTATCAGATCTATTTTAGACCTAAAGTGTTTTAACAAGTTCCTCAGAGTACCGCTCTTCAAGATGGAGACTATACGTTCCATTCTTCCTTTGGTTCAAGAGGGTCAGTTTATGACAACCATAGACTTAAAGGATGCGTACCTTCATGTTCCCATTCACCGGGATCATCACAAGTTTCTAAGGTTTGCTTTCTTTGACAATCACTTTCAGTTTGTGGCTCTTCCATTGGGCCTTGCCACAGCTCCCAGAATTTTCTCAAAGATTATGGGGGCTCTTTTGGCAGTGATCCGGTCTCGGGGCATTGCAGTAGCACCTTATCTGGATGACATTCCGTCTTTTTAACAAGCAAACTCTCATACAGAGATCTTGTTGTCTTTTCTTCGCTCCCACGGTTGGAAGGTGAATCTGGGAAAGAGTTCTGATTCCAGTCACGAGTAGTGTTTTTAGGGACCATAATAGACTCCCTACTAATAAAGATATTTATTTTTTAAGACACAATGAGTCCACGGATCATCTTAATTTCTAATGGGATATTCACCTCCTGGTCAACAGGAGGCGGCAAAGAGCACCACAGCAGAGCTGTTAAATAGCTCCTCCCTTCCCTCCCAGTCATTCTCTTTGCCTACGTTAGTGATAGGAAGTAGTAAAGTGAGGTGTTAGATAAGATTCTTCAATCAAGAGTTTATTATTTTTGAAGTAGTGCAAGATTGTGCTGCTTTGTCCTGGGGTGTAGCCGTAGTCCATATCAGTCTCTTCAGTAGAGCTTTGGTGGCTTTAAAGCAATGGGAACTTGTGGGACATAATTCTCACTGCGCCTCCCATATATTATTGCTGCCCTAATTCTGAAAACCTGAGGAATATTTAGTCAGGAATTTAATTTTCTTCACAGGTCCATGTGGGGGATAGGACCCCTTAAACCTGGTTAACTGCCTTTGCTGTCAGGCAGACATTTGGGTTAAGTGCTTTATTATTTTTCCTGGGACTCTTAGAGGAAAATGAGCACTTTTCTTTATTTCTATTATTGCATAAAGGGCTTACAATGTTAGGCACTTTATTAAGGGACAAGAAGACTCTCATAGTCTGAAAGTAAAGGACAGCGTGTTACAGGCCCTGGGGCTGGGAGATTAGCTTTTAAATGGTGGTTCTTTGTTATGGCGTTTATTTTATTAAGAAATAACGTCCGTGTGAGTGTTGTTGCGATGGCCACGCCCACAATGGGCGGATCATTTGTATTGCACGCCTTTTCTCTGTGTCTCTTCCTGTGGGCAGTACAAAGTCAGGAGACAGACCGGGTTGTTTTCCCTGCCTAGATACGCATGTTTTCTGTCAAGTGCAGGCATTTCTAGGTACAGAGGATTGCTGAATTGTTCCTCTATCGAATCCGGATTGCTTGCCAGGACGGAGAGAGAGGCTCCGGTCTTGCAGTCAGGTAGGCACCTCAGCAGAGCTGCTGAGGTGTAGGGGTGTCATTATTTTTTGTCTGAGTGTTTTAAGACGTTTCTCACACGCAGTAAAAAAGTTACACTTTTACATTTAAAGTGACAGTAACGTTTTTTACATTTAAACTTTTTTTTGTCAAAATTAGTTTTTATTGTACATTTATATTATTGGCATTCAGTATGGACCCAGAAGACTTGCAAAGTGTTACTTGCTCCTTGTGTTTGGATGCAAATGTGTAACCACCAATCCCTTTCTGTCCCTCATGTATTGAGAGGACTTTATTTTTCCTGAGCAAATCCTTTTTCAAGCGGATGCTGTTCAAGAGTCTAATGATGAGATTCAGGGTACGACGCAGCTTTCTCCCCAAACGTCCCAAATATTACCGCCCGCTCAAGCAGTGCCCTGTACTTCTGCGACTGTGACTCCACGGTAGTGGTTGTCCCTATGAAGTCTAGTAAATTGGACAGATATTTCGAAGTTCCTTCTTACTCAGACGCATTTCCTGTACCAAAGCGAGCTTCGGAGATCATTACTAATGAATGGGAGAGACCTGGCATTCCTTTATCCCCCTCTCCTATTTTTAAGAAGATGTTTCCCATAGCTGACTCCTTCAAGGAGGCTTGGCAAATGGTTCCTAAAGTGGAAGTGGCAGTTTCCACCTTAGCCAAGAGAACTACTATTCCCATAGAGGATAGTTGTGCTTTCAAAGATCCTATGGACAAAAAATTAGAGGGTTTACTTAAAAAGAATTATGTTCATCAGGGTTTGCAATGGCAGCCAGCTGCGTGCATTGCCACTATCACTAGTGCGGCAGCATATTGGTTTGATGCTCTATCTGAATCTATCAGAACTGAGACTTCTTTGGAAGAGATCCAAGACAGGATAAAAGATTTGAAGCTGGCTAATGGTTTTATTACGGACGCTTCCCTTCAAATTATTAAATTGGGAGCTAAAATTTTGGGGTTTTCTATTCTGGCACACAGAGCCTTATGGTTAAAGCCTTGGTCTGCGGATGTATCATCTAAGTCTAAGCTTCTAGCGATTCCTTACAAGGGGAAGTCCTTGTTTGGACCTGGCCTCACGGAAATTATCTCTGATATCACGGGAGGTAAGGGTCATCTCCTACCTCAGGATAAGAGAAACAAACAAAAAGGGTGACAGAGTAATTTTCATTCCTTTCGAAATTTCAAGGGAAATTCTTTCTCTTTCTCCTCTAAGCAGGAACAATCTAAGCCTACATGGAGACCCAACCAGTCTTGGAATAAGGGTAAACAATCCAAGAAGCCGGCTACTGAATCCAAATCAGCATGAAGGGCATGCCCCCAATCCGGGACCGGATCTGGTAGGGGGCAGACTTTCCTTCATTCAGGCTTGGGTTCGGTACGTTCAGGATCCCTGGGCAATAGAAATAGTGTCTCAGGGATACAAATTGGAGTTCAAAAGTTTTCCTCCCAGAGGCAGGTTTCTTCTTTCAAGAATATCTGTATACCAGACAAAAAGAGAGGTGTTTTTACATTGTGTAGAAGACCTCTCCACCCTGGGAGTAATTGTTCCAGTTCTGGAACAGGGTCAAGGGTTTTATTGCAATCTGTTTGTAGTTCCCAAAAAGGAAGGAACCTTCAAACCGATTCAAGACCTCAAAAATCTAAACAGATTTCTCAGAGATCCGTCATTCAAGATGGAAACTATTCGTTCCATTCTTCCTATAATCCAGGAGGGTCAGTATATGACAACTGTGGATTTAAAGGATGCATACCTTCATGCCCATAGTTTCTAAGGTTTGCCTTCCAGGACAAACACTTCCAGTTCGTGGCGCTTCCTTTCGGCCTGGCCACTGCTCCCAGAATTTTCACAAACGTTCTGGGGTCTCTGTTGGTGGGACTGCGGTCAAGGGGCATTGGAGTGGCACCTTATCTGGACGACATTCTAGTCCAGGTGCCATCTTTTCAACAGGCAAGATCCCACACCGACATAGTGTTATCTTTCCTGAGAACTCACGGGTGGAAGGTGAATGTGAAAAAGAGTTCCCTAGTTCCAGATACAAGAGTCACCTTCTTGGAAACCATAATAGACTCATTGTCTATGAAGATTTTTCTGACAAAAGTCAGGAAATCAAAGATTATCGATACTTGTCTAGTCTTTCAGTCCACTCCTCAGCCATCAGTGGCTCAGTGCATGGAGTTAATTGGGCTGATGGTGGCAGCAATGGACATCATCCCGTTTGCTCGGTTCCATATCAGACTTCTGCAGTTAAACATGCTCAGGCAGGAGATTATGCGGATTTGTCTCCTCGAATAACTCTGGAGCAGGAGACAAGAAGCTCTCTTCAATGGTGGTTGTCTCTGGATCATCTCTCCCAGGGAACCTACTTTCGCAGACCATCCTGGTTGGTCGTGACAACAGAAGCCAGTCTTCTGGGGTGGGGAGCTGTCTGGGGCTCTCTCAAGGCTCACGGAGTTTGGACTCAGAGTCTGTTCTTCCCATAAATATTATAGAACTGAGGGCAATCTTCAATGCCCTTCTGGCCTGGCCCCAGTTAGCCTCACACCGGTTTATCAGGTTCCAGTCGGACAATATAACTTCAGTGGCTTACATCAATCATCAGGGAGGAACGAGGAGTTCCTTAGCGATGACATAGCTAACCAAAATAATTCAGTGGGTGGAAGCTCACTCTTGTTACCTATCGGCGATCCACATCCCAGGGGTGGACAACTGGGAGGCGGATTTCCTGACAGGCAGACTTTTCATCCGGGGGAGTGGGAACTCCATCCAGAAGGGTTTTTCGATCTGATTCTCAAGTGGGGTCAGCTGGGATTGGATCTCATGGCATCCCGACGGAATGCCAAGCTCCCGAGATACGGGCCGAGGTCCAGGGACCCCCAGGCGGAGCTGATAGATGCTCTAGCGGCCCCTTGGACCTTCAGTCTAGTATACCTTTTTCCTCCGTTTGCTCTTCTTCCTCGGGTTATTGCTCGAATCAAAGAAGAGAGGGTGTCGGTGATCCTCATAGCACCGGCCTGGCCGCGCAAGATTTGGTATGCGGATCTGGTGGAGATGGCATCTCTGCCACCCTGGAGACTTCCGTTGAGGAAGGACCTTCTAATACAGGGACCCTTCCTTCACCCAAATCTAGTTTCTCTGAAGCTGACTGCTTGGAGATTGAATGCCTAATTTTATCCAAGCGGGGGTTTTCTGATTCGGTCATAGAGACCATGATTCAGGCACGTAAACCTATTACTAGAAGGATTTACCATAAGATTTGGTGTGAATCCAAGGGTTACTCATGGAGTATAGTTAGGATTCCTAGAATTTTGTCTTTTCTCCAAGAAGGTTTGGAGAAAGGTTTATCGACGAGTTCCCTAAAGGGTCAGATCTCGGCTTTATCTATTCAATACTTTTGTCAGGCCTGTGTTTAAACCAGTTACTCCTCCATGGAGTCTTAATCTTGTTCTCAAAGTTCTTCAAGGGGCTCCATTTGAGCCTATGCATTCCTTAGATATTAAGTTGTTATCTTGGAAGGTTTTATTTCTTGTTGCTATTTCCTCTGCTCGTAGAGTATCAGAGCTCTCGGCGTTACAGTACGAGTCACCTTACCTTATTTTCCATTCTGACAAGGTAGTTTTTCGTACTGTTAGGATTTCTTCCTAAGGTTGTTTCTGACAGGAACATTAGTCAGGAGGTTGTTGTTCCTTCTTTGTGTCCTAATCCTTCTTCTCAGAAGGAACTTCTACACAATTTGGATGTGGTCCGTGCTTTAAAGTTTTACTTGCAGGCGACTAAGGACTTTTGTCAGTCGTCTTCTTTGTTTGTCATTTTTTCGGGAAAACATAAGGGACAGAAAGCTACAGAAACTTCTTTCTCTTTGGCTGAAGAGTATCATACGTTTTGCTTATGAGACTGCTGGAACAGATTTGCAAGGCTGCAACTTGGTCCTCTCTGCAAACTTTTTCAAAATTCTATAAATTTGTCACTTTTGTTTTGGCTGCTTTTGGGAGAAAGGTTCTTCAAGCAGTGGTGCCTTCCGTTTAGGTTCCCTGTCTTGTCCCTCCCATATCATCTGTGTACTCTAGCTTTGGTATTGGATCCCATTAGTAATTAAGATGATCCGTGGACTCGTGTCTTAAAAAAGAAAAGAAAATTTATGCTTACCTGATGAATTTTATTTCTTTTTTGACAAGATGAGACCACGGCCCGCCCTGTTCTTGTAAGACAGGTTTTTTATTTTATAAATGTCAGACACCTCTGCACCTAGGCTTTTCGAATGACTGGAGTGGGAGGGAAGGGAGGAGCTATTTAACAGCTCTGCTGTGGTGCTCTTTGCCCCCTCCTGCTGACCAGGAGGTGAATATCCCATTAGTAATTAAGATGATCCGTGGACTCATTGTGTCAAAAAAGAAATACATTTATCAGGTTAAGCATAAATTTTCTTTTCTGACAGAGGTCAGAAAAACAAAGGTTTTCGACTCTTGTCTTGTCCTCTCCTCGGCCGCTAGTGGCTCTATGTATGGAGGTTATTGGTCTGATGGTAGCTTCCATGGACATCATTCCGTTTGCTCGGTTCCATCTCAGACCTCTGCAGTTATGCATGTTAAGGCAATGGACTATGTGGATCTGTCTCCGCAAATGGTTCTGCAAATGGTTCTGGATCAGGCTACAAGGGACTCTCTTCTGTGGTGGTTGTTTCAGGAACACCTCTCCCAGGGAACTTGCTTTCGCAGACCTTCCTGGGTGATCGTGACCATGGATGCTAGCCTTCTAGGTTGGGGAGCAATTTGGGGGTCATCGAAGACTAAGGGTCTTTGGACTCGGGAGGTGTCAGTTCTCCCTATAAACATTCTGGAATTGAGAGCGATTATCAATGCTTTACTGGCCTGGTTCCAGTCGGACAACATAACATTGGTGGCGTACATCAACCACCAGGGGGGAATTCTGAGTTCCTTGGCCATGACAGAGGTGGCCCTGATAATCCAGTGGGCGGAGTCTCACAACTGTTGTCTTTCTGCGATCCACATCCCAGGAGTGAACAATTGGGAGTCAGATTTTCTGAGCCGACAGACCTTTTATCCGGGGGAGTGGCAACTCCATCCGGAAGTATTTTCCAGTTTAATCCTCAATTGGGGGCAGCCAGAACTGGATTTCATGGCTTCTCGACAGTATGCCAAGCTTCTGAGGTACGGCTCGAGATCAAAGGATACACAGGCTTTCTTGATAGATGCTCTGGCAGTCCCTTGGAATTTCAGTCTAGCTTATATATTTCCTCAGACACACACAAGCAGATGATGATATGAAAATATGGAGACTCCAACAAAAAAAGACTAAGCAGTTAATTAGGAAGGTTAAAGCTCATGCAGAAGAGAAGATAGCACAGTCAGTAAAACATGGGGACAAAACATTCTTTAGATTTATCAGTGAAAGAAGAAAAAATAAGGTAGGAATAGTAAAATTGAAATCAGTTGATGGTAGAATAATAAAAGGAGATAAGCAGATTGCAGACTGTCTCAATGATTACTTCTGTTCTGTTTTCACAAAAGATTGTGAAGATACAATGTCTACATTAAGGGATGCTACGAAAAATAGAAACAAGCTTAACAGTAATCTTTTTACAGAGGATGAGGTTTTGTTAGCGTTATCAAAAATAAATGTTAAAAAGGCAGTGGGTCCTGATAATATTCATCCAAGGGTTTTAAAAGAACTTCGATCAGTGCTAACTGTCCCATTAACTGATCTGTTTAATCAGTCACTTAACAGGAGCTGTCCCAGATGATTGGAGAATAGCAAATTTAATACCTATTCATAAAAAGGGCAGTAGAGAAGAATCTGGCAACTACAGGCCAGTTAGTTTAACTTCAGTAGTAGGGAAGTTAATGGAAAGCCTCTTAAAAGAAAGAATTATGACTTACATAAAGACAAACAATTTAGAGGACCAAAATCAGCATGGTTTTACTTCAGGGAGATCATGTCAGACTAATCTAATTGACTTCTTTGATTATGTAACAAAAGTATTAGACAAGGGTGGAGCAGTTGATGTAGCATATCTAGATTTCAGCAAAGCATTTGACACCGTCCCACACAATAAACTAATTCACAAACTGTATCTCCTTGGTCTAGATTCAAAAATTGTGAACTGGGTGGAATGCTGGCTTAAGGACAGAAAACAAAGTGTCTTAGTAAATGGAGTTCATTCAGCAGAGGGGGCTGTTACTAGTGGTGTTCCTCAGGGGTCAGTTCTGGGGCCTGTTTTGTTTAACATATTTATCTGCGATATCAGCAAAGGGCTACAGGGGAAAGTATGTCTCTTTGCAGATGATACAAAAATTTGTAACAGAGTGGATGTTCCAGGGTGGGGGGGGGGTAGACAAAATGAGAAGTGATATACAACAATTGGAGGATTGGACAAACGACTGGGATCTAAAGTTTAACACAGCAAAGTGTAAAATAATGCATTTAGGGAAGAAAAATCCAAATGTTAATTACAGACTCAATGACACTTTACTGACTGTTACAGATGAGGAACAGGACTTGGGAATTATTATTTCAGATGATTTAAAACTTAGTAAACAATGTAGTAATGCAGCGAGTAAGGCTAGCAGAATGCTTGGATGTATTGGTAGAGGTATTTGCAGCAGAAATAGTAAGGTTCTTATGCCACTTTATAGATCATTAGTTAGGCCTCATCTTGAGTATTGTGTGCAGTTCTGGAGGCCATATCTTCAGAAGGATATTAACAAACTTGAATCTGTGCAAAGGAGGGCTACCAAAATGGTACATGGTCTAAAAAATAAAACTTACCAGGATAGGCTCAGTTACCTAAATATGTATAGCTTAGAGGAGAGAAGGGAAAGAGGTGATATGATAGCAACTTTCAAGTACATTAAAGGGTTTAGTAAAACTGAGGTTGTGGGTATTTTACATAAAATGGAAAATTCAAGAACAAGGGGTCATGAGCTCAAGCTAAAGGGTAGTAGATTCAGGAGTAATTTGAGGAAGCACTTCTTTACAGAAAGAGTGATTGATTTATGGAATAAACTTCTTCAAGAGGTAGTAGCAACAAACACTGTGGGGGACTTTAAAAATGCATGGGAAAAGCATAAGGCTATTCTACGAACTAGATAAGTTTATACTGTTAGGTAAGGTCGGGCAGACTTGCTGGGCCTATGGCTCTTATCTGCCGTCAATATCTATGTATCTATGTTCCCTCTCCTGCCAAGAGTCATTGCTCGGATCAAGCAGTCGTGATTCTCATAGCGCCGGCGTGGCCTCGGAGGATCTGTTATGCAGATCTAGTGGAAATGTCATCTCTACGTCCGTGGAGACTCGCTCTGAGGAAGGACCTTCTACTTCAGGGTCCTTTTCTTCATCCAAATCTCGTTTCTCTGAAGATGACTGCTTGGAGATTGAACGCTTGATTTTATCTGAGCATGAGTTTTCAGAGTCGGTCATTGAGACCATGATTCAGGCTCGTATGCCTGTGACAAGAAAGATTTACTATAAAATATTGTGTAAATATCTGTATTGGTGTGAATCCAGAGGCTACTCTTGGAGTAGAGTTAGGATTCCTAGAATTTTGTCTTTTCTTCAGGAGGGTCTGGAGAAGGGTTTGTCAGCTAGTACTCTGAAAGGTCAGATTTCTGTGTTGTCTATTTTATTGCATAAGCGTTTGGCGGATTCACCAGACGTGCAATCTTTTTGTCAGGCCTTGGTTAGGATCAGGCCTGTGTTTAAGCCCGTTACTCCTCCCTGGAGTCTTAACCCTGTTCTTAGAGTTTTACAGCGTGCTCCGTTTGAACCTATGCATTCCTTAGATATTAAGATGTTATCTTGGACGGTTTTGTTTCTTGTTGCTATTTCTTCTGCTCTGAGAGTTTCGGAACTCTCGGCTCTGCAGTTTGATTCTTCTCATCTTATTTTTCTTTCTGATAAGGTGGTTCTACGTCCTAAATTAGGTTTCCTACATATGGTTATTTCAAACAAGAATATTAATCAGGAGATCGTCGTTCCTTTTTTGTGTTCTAATTCTTCTCCTAAGGAGCGTTTGTTGCACAACCTAGATGTTGTGCATGCTTTGAAGTTTTATCTTCAGGCGACTAAGGACTTTTGTCAGTCTTCTGCTTTGTTTGTTTTTCTGGAAGCGCAAGGGTCAGAAAGCTTTGGATAAGGAGTATTATTCGTTTGGCCTATGAGACTGCTGGACAGCAACCTCCTGAGAGAATCGCTGCTCATTCCACAAGGGCTGTTTCTTCTTCCTGGGCATTTAAAAATGAAGCTTCTAAGGAACAGATTTGCTAGGCTGCAACTTGGTCCTCTTTGCATACTTTTTCAAAGTTTTATAAATTTGATACTTTTGCCTTGACTGAGAATTCTTTTGGAAGAAGGGTTCTTCAGGCAGTGGTGCCTTCTGTTTAGGTCTACCTGTCTTTTCCCTCCCTTATCATCTGTGTCCTCTAGCTTGGGTCTTGATTCCCACTAGTAATTGATGATTCCGTGGACTCACCATATCTTAGGAAAGAAAAACATAATTTATTTAAGAACTTACCTGATAAATTAATTTCTTTCTTATTGGCAAGAGTCCATGAGCTAGTGACATATGGGATATACAATCCTACCAGGAGGGGCAAAGTTTCCCAAACCTCAAAATGCCTATAAATACACCCCTCACCACACCCACAATTCAGTTTAACGAATAGCCAAGCAGTGGGGTGATAAAGAAAGGAGTAAAAAGCATCAACAAAGGAAATTTGGAAATAATTGTGCTTTATACAAAAAATCATAACCACCATAAAAAGGGTGGGCCTCATGGACTCTTGCCAATATGAAAGAAATGAATTTATCAGGTAAGTTCTTACATAAATTATATTTTCTTTCATGTAATTGGCAAGAGTCCATGAGCTAGTTACATATGGGATATCAATACCCAAGATGTGGAGTCTTCCACTCAAGAGTCACTAGAGAGGGAGGGAATAAAAATAAAAACAGCCATATTCCGCTGAAAAAATTAATCCACAACCCAAAAAAATAAGTTTATTTCATTTTTGAAAGAAAAAAACTTAAAACAAAAGCAGAAGAATCAAACTGAAACAGCTGCCTGAAGAACTTTTCTACCAAAAACTGCTTCCGAAGAAGCAAATACATCAAAACGGTAGAATTTAGTAAATGTATGCAAAGAGGACCAAGTCGCCGCTTTGCAAATCTGATCAACTGAAGCTTCATTCTTAAAAGCCCACGAAGTGGAGACTGATCTAGTAGAATGAGCTGTAATTCTTTGAGGCGGGGCCTGACCCGACTCCAAATAAGCTTGATGAATCAAAAGTTTCAACCAAGAAGCCAAGGAAATAGCAGAAGCCTTCTGACCTTTCCTAGGACCAGAAAATAAAACAAATAGACTGAAAGTCTTCCTGAAATCTTTAGTAGCTTCCACATAATGTTTCAAAGCTCTTACCACATCCAAAGAATGTAAGGATCTCTCCAAAGAATTCTTAGGATTAGGACATAAGGAAGGGGAACAATTTCTCTACTTAATTGAAAAGAAGTCCGCAAAACTGCCTTATCCTGATGAAAAATCAGAAAAGGAGACTCACAAGAAAGAGCAGATAGCTCAGAAACTCTTCTAGCAGAAGAGATAGCCAAAAGGAACAACACTTTCCAAGAAAGTAGTTTAATGTCCAAAGAATGCATAGGCTCAAATGGAGGAGCCTGTAAAGCCTTCAGAACCAAATTAAGACTCCAAGGAGGAGAAATTGATTTAATGACAGGCTTAATACGAACTAAAGCCTGTACAAAACACTGAATATCAGGAAGTATAGCAATCTTTCTGTGAAATAAAACAGAAAGAGTGGAGATTTGACCTTTCAAGGAACTTGCAGACAAAACCTTATCCAAACCATCCTGAAGAAACTGTAAAATTCTAGGAATTCTAAAAGAATGCCAGGAGAATTTATGAGAAGAACACCATGAAATGTAAGTCTTCCAAACTCTATAATAAATCTTTCTAGAGACAGATTTACGAGCTTGTAACATAGTATTAATCACTGAGTCAGAGAAACCTCTATGACTTAGAACTAAGAGTTCAATTTCCATACCTTCAAATTTAATGATTTGAGATCCTGATGGAAAAACGGATCTTGAGATAGTAGGTCCGGCCGTAACGGAAGTGGCCAAGGCGGGCAACTGGACATCCGAACCAGATCCGCATACCAAAACCTGTGTGGCCATGCTGGAGCCACCAGCAACACAAAAGACTGTTCCATGATGATTTTGGAGATCACTCTTGGAAGGAGAACTAGAGGCGGGAAGATGTAAGCAGAATGATAACACCAAGGAAGTGTCAGTGCATCTACTGCTTCCGTCTGAACATCCCTGGACCTGGACAGGTATCTGGGAAGTTTCATGTTTAGATGAGAGGCCATGAGATCTATCTCTGGAAGACCCCACATCTGAACAATCTAAGAAAACACATCTGGATGGAGAGACCACTCCCCTGGATGTAAAGTCTGGCGGCTGAGATAATCTGCCTCCCAATTGTCTACACCTGGGATATGCACCGCAGAGATTAGACAGGAGCTGGATTCCGCCCAAGCAAGTATCCAAGATACTTCTTTCATAGCTTGGGGACTGTGAGTCCCACCCTGATGATTGACATAAGCCACAGTTGTGATATTGTCTGTCTGAAAACAAATGAACTGTTCTCTCTTTAGCAGAGGCCAGAACTGAAGAGCCCTGAGAATTGCACGGAGTTCTAAAATATTTATTGGTAATCTCGCCTCTTGAGATTTCCAAACCCCTTGCGCTGTCAGAGATCCCCAAACAGCTCTCCAACCTGAAAGACTTGCATCTGTTGAGATCACAGTCCAGGTTGGCCGAACAAAAGAAGCCCCATGAACCAAACGATGGTGATCTATCCACCATGTCAGAGAGTGTCGTACATTGGGATTCAAGGATATTAATTGTGATATCTTTGTATAATCCCTGCACAGTTGATTCAGCATGCAAAGCTGTAGAGGTCTCATGTGAAAATGAGCAAAGGCGATGCTGAAGTCATGAGACCTAAAACTTCCATGCACATAGCCACTGAAGGGAATGACTGAGACTGAAGGTGCCGGCATGCTGCGACCAATTTTAAACGTCTCTTGTCTGTTAGAGACAGAGTCATGGACACTGAATCTATCTGGAAGCCTAAAAAGGTGACCCTTGTCTGAGGAATCAAGAAACTTTTTGGTAAATTGATCCTCCAACCATGTTTCCGAAGAAACAACACTAGTTGATTTGTGTGAGATTCTGCAGTATGTAGAGACTGAGCTAGTACCAAGATATCGTCCAAATAAGGAAACACCGCAATACCCTGTTCTCTGATTACAGATAATAGGGCACCCAGAACCTTTGAAAAGATCCTTGGAGCTTGTTGCTAGGCCAAATGGAAGAGCAACAAATTGGTAATGCTTGTCTAGAAAAGAGAATCTCAGAAACTGATAGTGTTCTGGATGAATCAGAATATGAAGGTATGCATCCTGCAAGTCTATTGTGGACATATAATGTCCTTGCTGAACAAAAGGCAGAATAGTCCTTATAGTCACCATCTTGAAAGTTGGTACTCTGACATAACGATTCAAAATTTTCAGATCCAGAACTGGTCTGAATAAATTTTCTTTGGTACAATGAATAGGTTTGAATAAAACCCCAAACCTTGTTCCTGAGGAGGAACTGGCATGATTACCCCTGAAGACTCCAGGTCTGAAACACACTTCAGAAAAGCCTGAGCTTTTACTGGATTTACAGGGATGCGTGAGAGAAAAAATCTTCTCACAGGAGGTCTTACTTTGAATCCTATTCGATACCCTTGAGAGACAATGCTCAGAATCCAATGATTTTGGACAGATTTTATCCAAAAATCCTTGAAAAACCTTAATCTGCCCCCTACCAGCTGAGCTGGAATGAGGGCCGCACCTTCATGCGGACTTAGGGGCAGACTTTGGTTTCCTAAATGGCTTGGATTTATTCCAATTTGAGGAAGGCTTCCAATTGGAAGCAGATTCCTTGGGAGGAGGATTGCGTTTTTGTTCCTTATTCTGACGAAAGGAACAAAAACGGTTAGAAGCCTTAGATTTACCCTTAGGTTTTTTATCCTGAGGCAGAAAAACTCCTTTTTCTCCAGTGATAGTTGAAATAATAGAATCCAACTGAGAACCAAATAAATTATTACCTTGGAAAGAAAGAGATAGTAATCTAGATTTAGATGTCATATCAGCATTCCAAGATTTAAGCCACAAAGCTCTTCTAGCTAATACAGCTAAAGACATGGATCTAACATCAATTTTGATAATATCAAAAAAGGCATCACAAATAAAATGATTAGCATGTTGCAGTAAGCGAGTAATGCTAGATATGTCAGGATCCAATTCTCGTTGCGCTAAATTCTCCAACCAAAAAGTTGAGGCAGCCGCAACATCAGCCAAAGAAATAGCAGGTCTGAGAAGATGACCTGAATATAAATAGGCCTTCCTTAGATAAGATTCAAGCTTCCTATCTAAAGGATCCTTAAAGGAAGTACTATCTGCCATAGGAATAGTGGTACGTTAAGCAAGAGTAGAAATAGATTTTGCTGGTAAAGGATACAATTTTTTAAACCTTGAAGAAGGAATAAAAGAAGTACCTGGCTTATTCCATTCCCTAGAAATCATATCAGAAATAGCCTCAGGAATAGGAAAAACCCCTGGGGAAACCACAGGAGGTTTAAAAACAGCATTTAAACGTTTATTAGACTGAACGTCAATAGGACATGCAGACAAAGCCTTCAGAATAGAATCAAACAAATTCTTTAAAATTTACAGGTATATCATGTACATTATAAGTTGAAGGAACTGCAATTGGCAATGTACTATTACTGATGGAAACACTATCTGCATGTAAAAGTTTATCATGACAACTATTACAAATGACATTTGGTGGAATAATTTCTACACTTTTACAACAAATGCACTTAGCTTTGGTAGACCCTATGTCAGGCAGCAATGTTCCAGCAGAAACTTCTGAGACAGGATCAGATTGGGACATCTTGCTCAATGTATGAGAAAAAACAACATATAAAGAAAAATTATCTATTTCCTTATATGACAGTTTCAGGAATGGGAAAAAATGCAAAAGCATAGGCCTCTGATAGAGAAAAAAGCAAGAGGCAAACATCAATGGGGTATTGAAATAATGAAAAAAATTTGGCGGCAAGTATGACGCACAACGTAACGTAATCTTTTTTGGCGCCAAAAATAACCGGAAATGACACTCACGTCACTAATGACTCCGCCGTGTGAAAGGTCTTGGCGTCGCGTATGACGCCGGAAATGACAAACGTATTTTTTTGCGCCAAAAATATTTTCGCGCCAAGAATTACGCAATAAAGTTTAGCATTTGACGCACCCGCGGGCCTTATACCCGCAATAGCAAGAAGTAGTCAATTGAAAAAAAGACTAAACCCCAGGTAAGAAATACATTTCTTAAAATGTTTAAATTCCCCAAATATGAAACTGACAGTCTGCTGAAGGAAATACATGAACCTGACTCATGGCAAATATAAGTACAATACATATATTTAGAACTTTATATAAATGCATAAAGTGCCAAACCATAGCTGAGGTGTCTTAAGTAATAAAAAACATTACCAAAAGACACCCATCCACATATAGCAGATAGCCAAACCAGTACTGAAACAGTTATCAGTAGAGGTAATGGTAAATTGAGAGTATATCGTCGATCTGAAAAGGGAGGTAGGAGATGAATCTCTACGACCGATAAGAGAACCTATGAAATAGACCCCCGTTAGTGAAATCATCGTATTCAAATAAGTGATACTCCCTTCACGTCCCTCTGACATTCGCTGTACTCTGAGAGGAATCGGGCTTCAACAATGCTGAGAAGCGCATATCAACGTAGAAATCTTAGCACAAACTTCACCACCTCCATAGGAGGCAAAGTTTGTAAAACTGAATTGTGGGTGTGGTGAGGGATGTATTTATAGGCATTTTGAGGTTTGGGAAACTTGGTAGGATTGTATATCCCATATGTCACTATCTCATGGACTCTTGCCAATTACATGAAAGAAACATAATTTATGCTTACCTGATAAATGTATTTATTTCCAGATATGGTGAGTCAACGGCCCACCCTTTATTTAAGACAGTTATTTTTATTAAAACCTCAGGCACCTCTACACTTTTGTGTTATCTTCTTTTCCATTTTTCCTTTGGCCAAATGACTGGGGGTTATAGGTAAGGGAAGTGACATATATAGCAGCTTTGGTGTAGCGCTCTTCCAACTAGTAATTGATGATTCCGTGGACTCACCATATCCTGAAATAAATAAATTTATCAGGTAAGCATAAATTATGTTTTTATACCTTCTCTATGGATGTTTGCGTTTTGTAAAATGAGTAATGCACTTGTTGTTGTTTTTTCTAAGACACAAGGAATATACAGGTGGCCCTCGTTTTACAACGGTTCAATTTACACCGTTTCAGAATAACAACCTTTTTTTCCAGTCATGTGACTGCTATTGAAAAGCAGTGCATTTATTAAAATAGCCAGTAGGTGGAGCTATCCGCTTGTGTTGCAGCAAAGCCAAGCAAGCTGAAATTAATCAGTTTAACCAGACCTGAGCTATCGAGCAGATTTCAAAGGAACAAGATCTTCCTGTCTATAAATCAGTCCAGATTGGAATGCATAGAAAGAACTGTTTGCAGAAAAATGCAAGTGAAGTCTGCGTTGTGTGATTATTTTATTAGGTTTATAATGCTGTTTAGCAAATGTTTTTGTTCATTTAACTTAGTTTAATTATATATTCTGTGTTGTGTGATTATTTTATTAGGTTTAGCATTTAAAGTCTTCATTTCAAAGCTTTAAAAATAATGTATTAGTGGTTACTTATGACAATTTTGAGAGGGGCCTGGAACCTATCTCCCTCACTTCCCATTGACTTACATTATAAACTGTGTTTCAATTTACAACGGTTTCGATTTACAACCATTCCTTCTGGAACCTAACCCCGGCGTAAACTGAGGGCTACCTGTACTGTCTTTATGCTGAAATATTTGAGGAAATATTTTTTAAATTAGAAACACCGGAACATGGTAATCAAACCAATCAATATGCTCTTTATGGGGGCATTTTCTTTCATGTAATTAGCAAGAGTCCATGAGCTAGTGACGTATGGGATATACATTCCTACCAGGAGGGGCAAAGTTTCCCAAACCTTAAAATGCCTATAAATACACCCCTCACCACACCCACAATTCAGTTTTACAAACTTTGCCTCCGATGGAGGTGGTGAAGTAAGTTTGTGCTAGATTCTACGTTGATATGCGCTCCGCAGCAAGTTGGAGCCCGGTTTTCCTCTCAGCGTGCAGTGAATGTCAGAGGGATGTGAGGAGAGTATTGCCTATTTGAATGCAGTGATCTCCTTCTACGGGGTCTATTTCATAGGTTCTCTGTTATTGGTCGTAGAGATTCATCTCTTACCTCCCTTTTCAGATCGACGATATACTCTTATATATACCATTACCTCTGCTGATTCTCGTTTCAGTACTGGTTTGGCTTTCTACAAACATGTAGATGAGTGTCCTGGGGTAAGTAAATCTTATTTTCTGTGACACTCTAAGCTATGGTTGGGCACTTTGTTTATAAAGTTCTAAATATATGTATTCAAACATTTATTTGCCTTGACTCAGAATGTTCAACATTCCTTATTTTTCAGACAGTCAGTTTCATATTTGGGATAAATGCATTTGTTTCAATCATTTTTTCTTACCTTAAAAAATTTGACTTTTTCCCTGTGGGCTGTTAGGCTCGCGGGGGCAGAAAATGCTTCATTTTATTGCGTCATTCTTGGCGCGGACTTTTTTGGCGCAAATTTTTTTTTCTGTTTCCGGCGTCATACGTGTCGCCGGAAGTTGCGTCATTTTTTGACGTTTTTTTTGCGTCAAAAATGTCGGCGTTCCGGATGTGGCGTCATTTTTGGCGCCAAAAGCATTTAGGCGCCAAATAATGTAGGCGTCTTTTTTGGCGCTAAAAAATATGGGCGTCACTTTTGTCTCCACATTATTTAAGTCACATTATTTATTGCTTCTGGTTGCTAGAAGCTTGTTCACTGGCATTTTTTTCCCATTCCTGAAACTGTCATTTAAGGAATTTGATCAATTTTGCTTTATATGTTGTTTTTTTCTTTTACATATTGCAAGATGTTCCACGTTGCAACTGAGTCAGAAGATACTTCAGGAAAATCACTGCCCAGTGCTGGAGCTACCAAGCTAAGTGTATCTGCTATAAACTTTTGGTATCTGTTTCTCCAGCTGTTGTTTGTATTGCATGTCATGTCAAACTTATTAATGCAGATAAAATTTCCTTTAGTACTGTTACATTACCTGTTGCTGTTCCGTCAACATCTAATTTTCAGAGTGTTCCTGATAACATAAGAGATTTTATTTTTTAAATCCATTAAGAAGGCTATGTCTGTTATTTCTCCTTCTAGTATACATAAAAGTCTTTTAAAACTTCTCTTTTTTCAGATGAATTTTTAAATGAACATCATCATTCTGATACTGATAATGGTTCTTCTGGTTCAGAGGTTTCTGTCTCAGAGGTTGATGCTGATAAATCTTTGTATTTGTTCAAGATGGAATTTATTCGTTCTTTACTTAAAGAAGTATTATTTGCATTAGAAATAGAGGATTCTGGTCCTCTTGATACTAAATGTAAACGTTTAAATAAGGTTTTTAAATCTCCTGTAGTTATTCCAGAAGTGTTTTATCTCCCTGATGCTATTTCTGAAGTAATTTCCAGGGAATGGAATAATTTGGGTAATTTATTTACTCCTTCTAGACGTTTAAGCAATTATATCCTGTGCCATCTGACAGATTAGAGTTTTTTGGGACAAAAATCCCTAAGGTTATGGGGCTGTCTCTACTCCTGCTAATGTACTACTATTCCTACGGCAGATAGTACTTCATTTAAGGATCCTTTAGATAGGAAAATTGAATCCTTTCTAAGAAAAGCTTACTTATGTTCAGGTAATATTCTTAGACCTGCTATATTTTTAGCGGATGTTGCTGCAGCTTCAACTTTTTGGTTAGAAGCTTTAGCGCAACAAGTAACAGATCATAATTTTATAGCATTATTATTATTCTATAACATGCTGATAATTTTATTGGTGATACCATCTTTTGATATCATTAGAGTTGATGTCAGGTATATGTCTCTAGCTATTTTAGCTAGAAAAGCTTTATGGATTAAACTTGGAATGCTGATATGGCTTCTAAGTCTACTTTGCTTTCCCTTTCTTTCCAGGGTAAATAATCATTTTCGTTCCTTTCCTCACAACAAGGAACAAAAGCCTGATCCTTCATCCTCAGGAGCGGTATCAGTTTGGAAACTATTTCCAGTTTGGAATATATCCAAGCCTTATAGAAACCTATAGCCAGCTCCTAAGTACCTATGAAGGTGCGGCCCTTATTCCAGCTCAGCTGGTATGGGGCAGATTACGTTTTCTTCAAAGAAATTTGGATCAATTCCGTTCTCAATCTCTGGTTTCAGAACATTGTTTCAGAAAGGTACAGAATTGGCTTCAAGTTAAGGCCTCCTGCTAAGAGATTTTTTTCTTTCCCGTGTCCCAGTTAACACAGCCTTTCTGAAATGTGTTTCAGAAATGTGAATTTTCAGAATGTGTTTCAGATCTAGAGTTGGCTGGAGTATTTATGCCAGTTCCAGTTCTGGAACAGGGGCTGGGGTTTTATTTTATCTCTTCATTGTACCAAAGAAGGTCAATTCCTTCAGACCAGTTCCGGATCTATCATTATTGAATCGTTATGTTAGGATACCAACATTCAAGATGGTTACTGTAGGACTATCCTGCCTTTTGTTTAGCAAGGGCATTATATGTCTACAATAGATTTACAGGATGTGTATCTGCATATTCCGATTCATCCAGATCACTTTTAGTGTCTGAGATTCTCTTTTTAGACAAGCATTACCAGTTTTTTGGCTCTACCGTTTGGCCTAGCCTCAGTTCCAAGAATTTTTTTCAAAGGTTCTCGGTGCCCTTCTTTCTGTAATCAGAGAACAGGGTTTTGGTATTTCCTTATTTGGACGATATCTTGGTACTTGCTCAGTCTTCTCATTTTCGAAGAATCTCATACGAATCGACTTGTGTTGTTTCTTCAAGTTCATGGTTGGAGGATCAATTTACCAATCAGTTCATTGATTCCTCAGACAAGGGTAACCTTTTTAGGTTTCTAGATAGATTCAGTGTCTATGACTCTGTCCTTGTCAGACAAGAGAAGTTTAACATTGATATCAGCTTGTCAAAACCTTCAGTCACAATCATTCCCTTTGGTAGCCTTATGCATGGAAATGTTGGGTCTTAGGACTGCCGCATCAGATGCGATCTCCTTTGCTCGTTTTCACATGCGACCTCTTCAGCTCTGTATGCTGAACCAATGGTGCAGGGATTACTCAAAGATATCTCAATTAATATCTTTAAACCGATTTTACGACACTCTCTGACATGGTGGACAGATCACCATCGTTTAGTTCAGGGGGCTTCTTGTTCTTCCGACCTGGACTATAATCTCAACAGATGCAAGTCTTACAGGTTGGGGAGCTGTGTGGGGGTATCTGACGGCACAAGGGGTTTGGGAATCTCAGGAGGTGAGATTTCCGATCAATATTTTGGAACTCCGTGCAATTTTCAGAGCTCTTCAGTCTTGGCCTCTTCTGAAGAGAGAGTTGTTCATTTGTTTTCAGATAGACAATGTCACAACTGTGGCATACATCAATCATCAAGGAGGGACTCACAGTCCTCTGGCTATGAAAGAAGTATCTCGAATTTTGGTTTGGGCGGAATCCAGCTCCTGTCTAATCTCTGCGGTTCATATCCCAGGTATGGACAATTGGAAAGCGGATTATCTCAGTCGCCAAACGTTGCATCCGGGCGAATGGTCTCTTCACCCAGAGGTATTTCTTCAGATTATTCAAATGTGGGAACTTCCAGAAATAGATCTGATGGCTTCTCATCTAAACAAGAAACTTCCCAGGTATCTGTTCAGATCCCGGGATCCTCAGGCGGAGGCAGTGGATGCATTATCACTTCCTTGGAAGTATCATCCTGCCTATATCTTTCCGCCTCTAGTTCTTCTTCCAAGAGTAATCTCCAAGATTCTGAAGGAATGCTCGTTTGTTCTGCTGGTAGCTCCGGCATGGCCTCACAGGTTTTGGTATGCGGATCTTGTCCGGATGGCCTCTTGCCAACCGTGGACTCTTCCGTTAAGACCAGACCTTCTGTCTCAAGGTCCTTTTTTCCATCAGGATCTGAAATCCTTAAATTTAAAGGTATGGAGATTGAACGCTTGATTCTTGGTCAAAGAGGTTTCTCTGACTCTGTGATTAATACTATGTTTCAGGCTCGTAAATCTGTATCCAGAGAGATATATTATAGAGTCTGGAAGACTTATATTTCTTGGTGTCTTTCTCATCATTTTTCTTGGCATTCTTTTAGAATACCGAGAATATTACAGTTTCTTCAGGATGGTTTAGATAAGGGTTTGTCCGCAAGTTCCTTGAAAGGACAAATCTCTGCTCTTTCTGTTCTTTTTCACAGAAAGATTGCTATTCTTCCTGATATTCATTGTTTTGTACAAGCTTTGGTTCGTATAAAGCCTGTCATTAAGTCAATTTCTCCTCCTTGGAGTTTGAATTTGGTTCTGGGGGCTCTTCAAGCTCCTCCATTTGAACCTATGCATTCATTGGACATTAAATTACTTTCTTGGAAAGTTTTGTTCCTTTTGGCCATCTCTTCTGCCAGAAGAGTTTCTGAATTATCTGCTCTTTCTTGTGAGTCTCCTTTTCTGATTTTTCATCAGGATAAGGCGGTGTTGCGAACTTCTTTTGAATTTTTACCTAAGTTGTGAATTCCAACAACATTAGTAGAGACATTGTGGTTCCTTCATTATGTCCTAATCCTAAGAATTCTAAGGAGAAATCGTTGCATTCTTTGGATATTGTTAGAGCTTTGAAATATTATGTTGAAGCTACTAAGTCTTTCCGAAAGACTTCTAGTTTATTTGTTATCTTTTCCGGTTCTAGAAAGGCCAGAAAACTTCTGCCATTTCTTTGGCATCTTGGTTGAAATCTTTAATTCATCTTGCCTATGTTGAGTCGGGTAAAACTCCGCCTCAGAGGATTACAGCTCATTCTACTAGGTCAGTTTCTACTTCCTGGGCGTTTAGGAATGAAGCTTCGGTTGATCAGATTTGCAAAGCGGCAACTTGGTCCTCTTTGCATACTTTTACCAAATTCTACCATTTTGATGTATTTTCTTCTTCTGAAGCAGTTTTTGGTAGAAAAGTACTTCAGGCAGCGGTTTCAGTTTGAATCTTCTGCTTATGTTTTTCATTAAACTTTATTTTGGGTGTGGATTATTTTCAGCAGGAATTGGCTGTCTTTATTTTATCCCTCCCTCTCTAGTGACTCTTGTGTGGAAAGATCCACATCTTGGGTAGTCATTATCCCATACGTCACTAGCTCATGGACTCTTGCTAATTACATGAAAGAAAACATAATTTATGTAAGAACTTACCTGATAAATTCATTTCTTTCATATTAGCAAGAGTCCATGAGGTCCGCCCTTTTTTGTGGTGGTTATGATTTTTTTGTATAAAGCACAATTATTCCAATTCCTTATTTTATATGCTTTCACACTTTTTTCTTATCACCCCACTTCTTGGCTATTCGTTAAACTGAATTGTGGGTGTGGTGAGGGGTGTATTTATAGGCATTTTAAGGTTTGGGAAACTTTGCCCCTCCTGGTAGGAATGTATATCCCATACGTCACTAGCTCATGGACTCTTGCTAATATGAAAGAAATGAATTTATCAGGTAAGTTCTTACATAAATTATGTTTTTTCTGAATTGCATTGTGTTTTTTTTTATGTTTTACACATTTTTTTATTTTATAAGAAGTATAGTTTGGAGATGTCACTGTCCACTTATAGAGCTGGATGGACTTTTGACTAATGAGACAATGAGCATTCTGGTCTTAAAGGGACATTCCAGTCAAAATTTAAATGTGTATAGATGAATTACATCTTTGAATAGAAACACATTTACCATATACATATATTGGCAAAAATACTTCTAGTAAATGTTGTCACTGTTTAGCATTTTTCTCTGCAGGTGCATGTAAAGCATAACTAGATATTCTCAGTGCACCAGCACTTGCTGCAGAGATCCTAAGGCAAACATAGAACTGTTTTTTTATATACGTGACAGTCTAATGTCCTTTCTAGTGATGTAATAATTTCTATAGGAATTAAAAAAAAAATCGGATTTTTTAAACTTTGATTACTCTTTTTTTTATATGTTATTGTGTATTAACATTCATAGATTCAATTTAAACCTGATTAGACTGCTAAACATATTTTTATTTGATATATAGTTGCCTAGATTAATTTATTTATTTGATTCAAAAACTAGTACATAAGCATTTTTTATTTATTTTCTGGTAAAGAAAACAACACATTTAATTTCAGGCATGCGACTGGCTTTGGCTGATGCTGGAGACACTGTGGAAGATGCTAACTTTGTAGAAGCCATGGCTGATGCTGGAATTTTGCGCTTGTATACTTGGGTGGAGTGGGTCAAGGAAATGCTCGCTAACTTTGACAGTCTAAGAAGTGGGACAAACCAAACCTTTAATGACCGTGTCTTTGCAAGGTACTTTATTAAATCCTTTTATTTTATTTTTTTTAATTTTTTTTGCATGACATCTGTTTATTATTGACCTTAAAGGGAGATAAAAAATGTTTTTTTTTTATTCAGAATTCAAATATTATGCATATAAGTTGCCAACTTTTGTTATCAAATTTCCTTCCATATCTTGGTATCCTTTGTTAAAAAGCAGGAAGGTAAGCTCAGGAACATGCACATGTCAGCAGCACTATATTGAAAGAATTTTATACATTAGAAAGAGCACTAGGTGGCAGCACTTGTTCCTGTTTTGTAGTGCTGCAGTCGTGCGTGGTACCTATCTAGATATCTCTTCAACAAAGAATAACATAATTATTCAAATTTGATTATAAAAGGAAACTTTTTTTTCTTTCCTATGAAATGGAGAGTCCACAACGTCATTCCAATTACTAGTGGGATATTCAACTCCTGGCCAGCAGGAGGAGGCAAAGAGCATCAAATCTGTTAAGTGTAACTACCTTACCCATAACCCCCAGTCATTCTCTTTGCCTCTGTCAATGGAGGTTGTGCGAAGTTGGTGTCTGAAGAATTCAATCCCTTTATGGGTACTTTTCCCTGCAAGCAAGGATTGGGGTCTAGCTGTGTCCATGTCAATCTCTTGAGTAAGAGTAGTGGTGGCTTTTTAGCAGTTAAAAGGCGGGTAGGAAGTCTTTGCTTTACTTTTAACATTTTGCTACCCCTTTGTAGAAAGCAAGAGTTGGTTACTTTGATCTTTCTTTTCCTACAGGTCCATGACAGGGAGTGATGTACCTGCCACACCTAAGGATCAGTATCTATCATGTAATTGGATCTAAGGTAAGTGCCTTTGCCTTCTAGGAACAGAAGGGCAGCAGCACTTAAGAGGTTAATCCTCATTTTCCGATCCTTTCTGGGACATAATAATCCTTATAATTTAAGGATTCATGTTTGGGACAAAATATTTGACTTAGATACAGTATGGCACTTATTTACAGTATGAGCAGGCATCTTGGCTATGGGATGTAAGGGGATAATAGAAAAGGATATCCTTTATTTCATAACCTATCTCTCCTTTTTACTTCTATGTTGTGAGGTTTATTTTATTATCGCTCTTGAGGGCTTATTTACTTGGTGCTTAAAACGGGAAAGAGTCACTTTCGCGCATTATTTTCACTGAAGAAAAATATTGCGCAGTCTATATTGGTCCCGCTCACGTGACCCACAATTCCGGTTTTCCAGAGCGGAGCCGTTGAGGACGATAACTATCTTTTGCTACAGAGCAGAGGATTTCCAGCTAGAAGTTTCTTGTGTTTTATCTTTTACCCGGATCGTCTAAGAGGAGTAGAAATCTCTACAAGAAGTTTCGATTTTTCCTCTTACCAGTGGGGTGTCTCTTTTGGCTGATAGGAGCCTCAGGCAATTTGAGGTTTTTTTCATTAGCGACTTTGATGTTTATTTTTCATTTTCTACACCCTGAATAATTAATTTGATTATTACATTTTTCTTTACATAATTTTTTTGTCTTTACTAGTGGGACATATTGCATTATAGCATGGACTCAGAACAGAATCAGTTCATCAGTATGGATAAATGTTTATTATGTTTAGAGGCCCAAATTGTTCTTCCTATGCAATTTTGTTCCTTTTGTTTAGCTAAAGCTTTAAAATTTAAGGATACATTACTCCCTTCTGAGCCAACTGTCTCTCAGGATAATGCTGTGCTTGATATGCCTCAGCTTTCTCCTCAAACGTCCCAAGCCTTAATTGTTTCTCATACTGTGCCTTCTGTGTCCTCTCAACCTCCTGGGGGTGTTAATTTACCTGGGGATTTTGCCACTCAGATTACTTCTGCAGTATCTGTATCTTTGTCAGCCTTTCCTTCTGCGGGTAAGCGTAAGAGGAAATCTTATCATTTGCCTGCTAGCAAGGTTTTTGACCCCTCTAAAGTCTGCATTAGTCAATCTTTCTCATTTGTCTGATGAGGAAAATACTAAAGTAGCTTCTGAAGGTGAAATCTCACTTTAGCAGAAAAATCTTCAGAATCTGAAGTAAATTTTAGATTTAAGCTTGAGCACCTCCGGTTATTACTGAAGAAGGTTCTAGCTACTTTGGATGACTGAACCTTCGGTTGCTGTCAACCCCTTGAAGTCTTCTAAACTGGATAGAATCTGATTCTCCATCTTCTGAGGAGCTTTTTCCTGTTCCAAGGAAGATGTCTGAAATTATAGCTCAGGAATGGGATAAGCCTTCTCCTGTTTTTTTTTTGTTTTTTTTTAAAAAGCTTCCTTTTGCTGACTATTCGCGAATCTTGGCACACTGTGCCTAAAGTAGGAGCTATTTCTACTCTTGCTAAGAGAACTACCATTCCTATAGATGATAGTTGTTCTTTTAAGGATCCCATGGATAAGAAGCTAGATAGTAGCTAGGCTTACTTAAAAAAGATGTATATCCATCAGGTATTACAGTGGCAACCTGCACTGAGTATTGCCACGTTTGCGGGAGCAGCATCTTACTGGTGCGATGCCTTGTCTGATCTTATTACAGAGGAAACTACGGTAGATGAGATCCAAGATAGGATCAAAGCTCTCAAACTGACCAATACCTTTATCTGCGATGCTAAGATGTCTAGCTTCACTGTACTAGCACGCCTGGGCTCTGTGGTTAAAGTTCTAGTCAGCTGATATTTGTTCTAAAGCCAAGCTTTTGGCTTTACCTTATAAGGGTAAAACTCTGTTTGGATCTGGTCTGGCGGAAATCATTTCAGAGATTACGGGGGAAAGGGTTCTTTCCTGCATCAGGACAAGAAGAATAGACCTAGGGGTTGGCAGTCTTCTTATTTTCGTTCCTTTCGCAACTTTAAGGGACAGATGTTCTCCTCTTCCAAACCAGACCAATCCAGGTCAACTTGGAAATCCAGCCAGCCCTGGAATAAGGGAAAACCAGAACAAGAAGCTTTCTGCTGACTCTAAATCAGCATGAAGGTTCCGTCCTCGATTCAAGTTTGGATCAGGTGGAGGGCAGGCTTTCTTTTTTTTGTCAAGTCTGCATACGCGATGTCCCAGATCCATGGGCTGTGGACATAGTATCCCAGGGTTACAGAATGTGATTCAAGTCTTGCCCTCCAAGGGGCAGATTTCTCCTGTCAACTATCCTAAAACCCAGGTAAAGGAGGCCGTCTCAAATTGCGTAAAGGACCTATCCTCCCTGAGTGTTATTTTACTAGTCCCTCTAAGGGAACGTAGTCAAGGATTTTATTCAAATCTATTTGTGGTACCCAAAAAGGAGGGAACTTTCCGTCTAATTCTAGATCTCAAGTGTCTCAACAAATTCCTCAGGGTTCTGTCCTTCAAGATGGAGACTGTTTGTTCCATTCTTCCTTTGATTCAGGAAGGTCAGTTTATGATGACCATAGACCTGAAGGACACATACCTTCATGTTCCCATTTGCAGGGAACATCACCACTTTCTGAGGTTTGCCTTTCTGGACAAACCTTTCCAGTTTGTTGCGCTTCCGTTTGGTCTGGCCATGGCTCCCCGAATATTCACAAAGGTTCTGGGGGTGCTATTGGCTGTGATCAGATCCCAGGGAATTGCTGTGGCGCCTTATCTAGACAACATTTTGGTTTAGGCATCATCTTTTCAACTAGCTCAATCTCATACAGAGATGCTGTTGTCTTTTCTACGTTCCCACGGGTGGAAGGTGAGTTTGGAAAAGAGTTCTCTAACTCCATCTACAACAGTGCGTTTCCTAAGGACTATAATAGGTTCCATGTCCATGAAGATTTTCCTGACGGAGGTCAGAAAATCCAAACTTCTTGCTTCCTGCCTTTCTCTCCAGTCTGCCTTTCATCCATCAGCGTCTCAATGCATGGAGGTGATTGGTCTGATGGTGGCATCCATGGACATCATCCCTTTTGCTCGGTTCCATCTACGACTGCTGCAGCTTTGCATGCTCCGTCAATGGAACGGAGACCATTCAGATTTGTCACAGAGGATAAATCTGGACCCCCTAACAAGAGACACTCGTGGTGGATGTCTCAGGAGCATCTGTCTCAGGGCATTTGCTTCCTGAGACCTTCCTGGGAGATTGTGACTACGGACGCCAGCCTGTCTCTTCCCATAAACATCTTGGAGTTGAGAGCTTTTTTCAATGCCCTATCAGTGTGGCCTCAACTGTCTTTAGCACAGTTTATCAGATTCCAGTTGGACAACATCACCTCAGTGACTTACATCAACCACCAGGGAGGGACTCTGAGTTCCTTAGCCATGAAGGAGGTGTCTCACATTCTACAGTGGGCAGAAGCTCATGATTTCCTTCTATCTGCCATCCACATTCCAGGTGTGGACAACTGTGAGACAGACTTTCTGAGCAGACAGACTTTTCATCCCGGTGAGTGGGCTCTCCATCCGAAAGTGTTCTCTCAGATAACTCTCAGGTGGGGAGTTCTAGAGCTGGATCTGATGGCGTCCCGCCAAAACGCCAAGGTTCCAAAGTATGGTTCAAGGTCAAGAGACCCTCAGGCCGTTCTGATAGATGCTCTAGCAGTTCCTTGGATGTTCTCTCTGGCATCTGTTTCCTCCGTTTGCTCTCCTTCCACGAGTCATTGTTCCTATTAAACAGGCGAGAGCATCAGTGATCCTAATAGCTCCTGCATGGCCTCACAGGATCTGGTTCGTGGATCTGGTACGGATTTCATCTCTACCTCCTTGGAGGTTATCTCTGAGGAAGGACCTAATTCAGGGTCCTTTTCTCTATACAAACTAGATTTTCTGAAGCTAACTGCTTGGAGATTGAACGCCTAGTTCTGTCTAGACGTGGTTTTTCTAAAGAGGTCATTGAAATTATGCTTCAGGCTTGCAAACCGGTTACTCGCAAGATTTACCAAAAGATATGGTGTAAATATCTTTATTGGTGTGAATCTAGAGGGTTCTTCTGGAGCCGGGTGAAGATTCCCCAGATTTTGTCTTTTCTTCAGGAGGGCCTGGAGAAGGGTTTGTCGGTCAGTACTCTAAAGGGTCAGAGTTCTGCGTTATCTATCCTTTTGCACAAATGTTTGACAGACTTACCAGATGTTCAAGCTTTTGTCCAGGCTCTGGTTAGAATCAGGCCTGTGTTTAAACCTGTTGCTCCCCCGTGGAGCATTAACCTAGTTCTAAGAGGTTTGCAGCAGGCTCAGTTTGTGCTGATGCATGCTGTTGATATAAAGTTGTTATCTTGGAAGGTTTTGTTTCTCCTTGCTATTTCTTCTGCTCGCAGAGTCACAGCTCTGCAGTGTGATTGCTTGTATCTTATTTAAATTGGGGGTTTTCCCTAAGGTGGTGTTGGATCGAAACATTAATCAGGAAATTGTTGTTACTACTTTTTGTCCTAATCCTCCTCCTCCTCATAAAGAACGTCTTTTGCATAACCTAGATGTTTTGTGGACTCTAAAATTTTACTTGCAAGCTACTTAAGATTTTTGGAAATCTTCTACCCTGTTTGTGGTTTTCTCTGGAAAGCGTAAGGGTCAGAAGGCAACTTTGACTACTCTGTCTCTTTGGTTGAGACGTTTGATTTGTTTGGCTTATGAGACTGCTGGACAGCAGCCTCCTGAGAGAATTATGGCTCATTCCACTAGGGCTGTCTCCTCTTCTTGGGCTTTTAAAAATTAAGCTTCTGTGGATCAGATTTGCAAGGCGGCTACATGGACCTCTCTGCATACTTTTTCCAAATTCTACAAATTTGATACTTTTGCCTCAGCTGAGGCCTCTCTTGGGAGAAAGGTTCTTCAAGCTGTGGTGCCTTCTGCTTAGGTGGTCCTGCCTTTTTCACCCTCGCTGTTCATTCCGTGTCCTCTAGCTTGGGTGTTGGTTTTCACTAGTAATTGGAATGACGTTGTGGACTCTCCATGTCATAGGAAAGAAAACAAAATTTATACTTATCTGATGAATTTCAGTTAATGGTTCTGTCCCGATACCTAGATATTAGTTTTATAAAACTTTAGTTTTTTTTTTTTATTTCTCCTACATTGGTGTGTCCGGTCCACGGCTTCATCCTTACTTGTGGGATATTCTCATTCCCTACAGGAAATGGCAAAGAGAGCACACAGCAAAAGCTGTCCATATAGTCCCTCCTCTGGCTCCGCCCCCCAGTCATTCTCTTTGCCGCTCTGAACAAGTAGCATCTCCACGGGGATGGTAAACAGTATGTGGTGTTAGTTGTAGTTTTATTTCTGCTATCAAGAGTTTGTTATTTTAAAATATTGCCGGTTTGTACTATTTACTCTACAACAGAAAGTGATGAAGATTTCTGTTAAAAGAAGAATATGATTTTAGCACCAGTAACTAAAATCCATTGCTGTTCCCACGCAGGACTGTTGAAACCAGAGAACTTCAGTTGGGGGGAACAGTTTGCAGACTTATCTGCTTCAGGTATGACCAGTCTCTTTTCTAACAAGACCCAGTAATGCTAAAAGACTGTCAGTTTTTCCCTTATGGGACCAGTAAGCCATTTTCTTAGTCTCAGTAACAGAATTAAGGCTTATAAATTGGGCTCTATGCTGGTTGACACTATTGTGGGCTAAATCGATTTATTTATATCATATTTATATGACATTTGGAGTGTTTTGTGAACTTTGAAGCACTTTGGGAATGTTTATTTGTGCCTTGCAGTTGTTTAGACGCCTAATCTAGTCAGAAAAACCCCTTCACTCTGGTATGCAGAGGGAGGAGGCCTCATTTTCGCGCCTCAGTTGTGCAGTTACTTTCTTTAGGCAGTGCATGCAGCTTCACGTGAGAGGGTCCTGTGGCTGAGAAAAGGACTCAGGAAGGCTTATTTCTGTGGTGAATAACCCCTAAGGAAGGTAAAAGCCGCAGCAAAGTCTGTGGCAGGGACTGTAGTGTGTTTAAACCGGTAAATTGAACTATTAGCTCCGGTTTGCTCATTTAAGGGTTTAGAGACTTGAAATTTGGTGTGCAATACTTTCAAAGCATTAAGACACTGGGGTGTAAATTTCATAAAGATCGGATATTTCTTTCATAGTTTTCAAACATTCAGAAATAAAGTGTGCTCTTTTTATTATTTAAAGAGACCGTAACGGTTTTGTTTAAATTTGTTTTTATTGCATTAATAGCCTGCCTAAATCTGTCTAACATGTCTGTACCTTCAGATAGCATATGTTCTGTGTGTATGGAAGCCAAGGTGGTTCCCCCTTTAAATGTATGTGCAAATTGTGCCATGGCGTCCAAACAAAGTAAGGACAGTACTGTCACATTTAATAAGGTTGCCCAAGATGATTCTTCAAATGAAGGTAGTGGGGATAGTTCATCATCCTCTCCTTCTGTGTCAACACCAGTTTTGCCCGCGCAGGCGATACCTAGTACATCTAGCGCGCCAATGCTTGTTACTATGCAGCAATTAACAGCAGTAATGGATAATTCTATAGCAGCTCTTTTATCCAAACTGCCAGCATTTCCCAGAAAGTGTGATTGCTCAGTTTTAAATACAGAGGATGAGCAAGTAGGCGCTGACGATAATTTATCTGTTATACCCTCACATCAATCTGAGTTGGCAGTGAGGGAGGGTCTGTCTGAGGGAGAAATTTCTGATTCAGGAAAAATTTCTCAGCAGGCAGAACCTGATATCGTAGCATTTAAATTTAAGCTAGAACATCTCCGCGCCCTGCTTAAGGAGGTGCTAGCTACTCTTGATGATTGTGATTCTTTGGCGATTCCAGAGAAGTTGTGCAAAATGGACAAATTCTTAGAGGTCCCAGTGCACGCTGATGCTTTTCCGATACCCAAGAGGGTGGCGGACATAGTGACTAAGGAGTGGGAGAAGCCAGGTGTACCTTTTGTTCCACCTCCTATATTTAAGAAAATGTTCCCCATTGTCGACCCCAGAAGGGACGCATGGCAAATGGTCCCTAAGGTAGAGGGGGCAGTTTCAACTATTCCTATAGAGGACAGTTGCGCTTTCAAAGATCCTATGGATAAAAAATTGGAAGGATTGCTTAAAAAGATTTTTGTTCAGCAGGGTTTCCTTCTTCAACCAATTTCGTGCATTATTCCTGTCACCACGGCGGCGTCTTTTTGGTTCGAGGAACTAGAAAATTCGCTCCAAAAGGAGACTCCATATGGTGAAGTCTTGGACAGAATTCACGCAGTTAAGTTGGCTAATTCCTTTATTTTGGATGCCGCTTTTCAATTGGCAAAATTAGCGGCGAAAAATTCAGGTTTTGCAATAGTGGCGCGCAGGGCGCTTTGGCTAAAATCCTGGTCGGCGGATGTGTCGTCCAAAACAAAATTGCTTAATATTCCTTTCAAGGGTAAGACCCTTTTCAGGCCAGAATTGAAGGAAATTATTTCAGATATCACTGGGGGAAAGGGCCATGCCCTCCCACAGGATAGGCCTTTCAAGGCTAAGAACAAATCTAATTTTCGTTCCTTTCACAATTTCAGGAACGGACCGGCTTCTAACTCTGCAGCCTATAGACAGGAGGGTAACGCTTCCCAGCCTAAACCAGCATGGAAACCATTGCAAGGCTGGAACAAAGGTAAACAGGCCAAGAAGCCTGCTGCTGCTACCAAGACAGCATGAAGGGGTAGCCCCCGATCCGGCACCGGATCTAGTAGGGGGCAGACTTTCTCTCTTTGCTCAGGCTTGGGCAAGAGATGTTCCGGATCCCTGGGCAATAGAAATAGTCTCTCAGGGGTATCTTCTAGAGTTCAAGGAACTTCCTCCAAGGGGAAGGTTCCACATGTCTCGCTTATCTTCAGACCAGATAAAGAGACAGGCATTCTTACATTGCGTAGGAGACCTATTAAAGATGGAAGTGATACACCCAGTTCCAACAGCGGAACAAGGTCTGGGTTTTTACTCAAACCTGTTTGTAGTTCCCAAAAAAGAGGGAACTTTCAGGCCAATTCTGGATTTAAAAATTCTAAACAAATTCCTCAGAGTTCCATCATTCAAGACCATTCGGACGATTTTACCAACGATCCAGGAGGGTCAATATATGACTACCGTGGACTTAAAGGATGCGTACCTGCATATTCCTATCCACAAAGATCATCATCAGTTCCTGAGGTTCGCCTTTCTGGACAAACATTACCAGTTCGTGGCTCTTCCATTCAGTTTAGCCACTGCTCCCAGAATTTTCACAACGGTGCTAGGGTCCCTTCTAGCGGTCCTAAGGCCGAGGGGCATTGCTGTAGCACCTTACCTAGACGACATTCTAATCCAAGCGTCGTCCCTTTCCAAAGCAAGGGCTCATACAGACATTGTTTTAGCCTTTCTCAGGTCTCACGAGTGGAAGGTGAACATAGAAAAGAGTTCCTTGTCCCCGTCCACAAGGGTTCCTTTTCTGGGAACAATAATAGATTCTGTGGAAATGAAGATTTTTCTGACAGAGGTCAGAAAGTTAAAGCTTCTAAACGCTTGTCGAGTTCTTCATTCTATTCCTCAGCCCTCCATAGCTCAGTGCATGGAGGTAATAGGACTAATGGTTGCAGCAATGGACGTGGTTCCTTTTGCTCTAATTCATTTAAGACCATTGCAACTGTGCATGCTCAAACAGTGGAATGGGGATTATGCAGACTTGTCTCCCCAGATTCAAGTAGACCAGGTAACCAGAGAATCACTCCTCTGGTGGTTGACTCAGGATCACCTGTCTCAGGGAATGAGTTTCCGCAGACCAGAGTGGGTCATTGTCACGACCGACGCCAGTCTCTTAGGCTGGGGCGCGGTCTGGGACTCTCTGAAAGCTCAGGGTCTATGGTCTCGGGAAGAGTCTCTTCTCCCGATAAACATTTTGGAACTGAGAGCGATATTCAATGCGCTCCTGGCCTGGCCTCAACTAGCGAAGGCCAGAGTCATAAGATTTCAGTCGGACAACATGACCACTGTAGCGTACATCAATCATCAGGGGGGAACAAAGAGTTCCTTGGCGATGAGAGAGGTATCCAAGATCATCAATTGGGCGGAGGATCACTCCTGCCATCTATCTGCAATTCACATCTCAGGAGTAGACAACTGGGAGGTGGATTATTTGAGTCGGCAGACCTTCCATCCGGGGGAGTGGGAACTTCACCCGGAGGTCTTTGCCCAGTTAACTCAACTATGGGGCACTCCAGATATGGATCTGATGGCGTCTCGTCAGAACTCCAAGGTTCCTCGCTACGGGTCCAGATCCAGGGATCCCAAGGCGACACTAGTGGATGCATTGGTGGCGCCCTGGTCGTTCAATCTAGCTTATGTGTTTCCACCGTTCCCTCTCCTTCCCAGGCTTGTAGCCAGGATCAAACAGGAGAAGGTCTCGGTGATTCTAATAGCTCCTGCATGGCCACGCAGGACTTGGTATGCAGAACTGGTGAATGTCATCGGCTCCACCATGGAAGCTACCTTTGAGGCAGGATCTTCTAGTACAAGGTCCATTCGAACATCCAAATCTAGTCTCTCTGCAACTGACTGCTTGGAAATTGAACGCTTAATTCTATCTAAGCGTGGGTTTTCAGATTCGGTTATAGATACTCTGGTTCAGGCCAGGAAACCTGTGACTAGGAAAATTTACCATAAGATATGGCAAAAATATATCTGTTGGTGCGAATCCAAGGGATTCTCTTGGAGTAAAATTAAAATTCCTAGGATACTTTGCTTTCTCCAAGAGGGTTTGGATAAAGGTTTGTCAGCTAGTTCTCTAAAAGGACAGATATCTGCTCTGTCTGTTTTGTTGCACAAACGTCTGGCAGCCGTGCCAGATGTACAGGCGTTTGTACAGGCGTTAGTCAGAATCAAGCCTGTCTACAGACCTATGACTCCTCCATGGAGTCTAAACTTAGTTCTTTCAGTTCTTCAAGGGGTTCCGTTTGAACCCTTACATTCCATAGATATTAAGTTACTATCTTGGAAAGTTCTGTTTTTGGTTGCTATTTTTTCGGCTAGAAGAGTTTCTGAATTGTCTGCTTTGCAGTGTACTTCACCCTATCTGGTATTCCATACAGATAAGGTAGTTTTACGTACCAAGCCTGGTTTTCTTCCAAAAGTGGTTTCCAACAGGAATATTAACCAGGAAATAGTTGTTCCTTCTCTGTGTCCGAATCCAGGTTCGAAGAAGGAACGTTTGTTACACAACCTAGATGTGGTCCGTGCTTTAAAATTCTATTTAGAAGCAACAAAGGATTTCAGACAGACATCATCCTTGTTTGTTGTTTATTCTGGTAAGAGGAGAGGGCAGAAAGCTACTGCTACCTCTCTTTCCTTTTGGCTGAAGAGCATCATCCGATTGGCTTATGAGACTGCCGGACGGCAGCCTCCTGAACGAATTACAGCTCACTCTACTAGAGCTGTGGCTTCCAAATGGGCCTTCAAGAATGAGGCTTCTGTTGAACAGATCTGTAAGGCAGCGACTTGGTCTTCTCTGCATAGATTTGCTAAATTTTACAAATTCGATACTTATGCTTCTTCGGAGGCTATTTTTGGGAGAAAGGTTTTACAAGCAGTGGTGCCTTCCGTTTAGGTAACCTGACTTGTTCCCTCCCTTCATCCGTGTCCTAAAGCTTTGGTATTGGTTCCCACAAGTAAGGATGAAGCCGTTGACCGGACACACCAATGTAGGAGAAAACAGAATTTGTGTTTACCTGATAAATTTCTTTCTCCTACGGTGTGTCCGGTCCACGGCCCGCCCTGGCTTTTAGTCAGGTTTAAAATTTTTTATTTATGTACACTACAGTCACCACGGCACCTTATGGTTTCTCCTTTTTCTCCTAACCGTCGGTCGAATGACTGGGGGGCGGAGCCAGAGGAGGGACTATATGCACAGCTTTTGCTGTGTGCTCTCTTTGCCATTTCCTGTAGGGAATGAGAATATCCCACAAGTAAGGATGAAGCCGTGGACCGGACACACCGTAGGAGAAAGAAATTTATCAGGTAAACAAAAATTCTGTTTTTTACCAGTGCAATATATCTAATCCATGATTTTTTTCTTCTCAGTGAAATTAATGCAGGGATTGAAAAGACTGAGCAAAACTATGAAAAAATGATGTTTAAGGAAGCACTAAAAACTGGATTTTTTGAATATCAGGTGAGTGCTATACAACATGTATTTACAGGTTTGCTTGAAGTCTTGTTGAACTCATTAGTGGTACTTGCAGCCTTTTGAGGCTGTTGTCATGTGCAGTAGAGACTGTGCGCGAGGACAAACACACCTGGCCTTCCAACTGATCTGGCATGTGGTGGAGTGGGCGTGACCGGATGGGTGCGATGTGGGTGTGGCCGGGCGGGTGCGACATGGGCGTGGCTGGGTTTGATGTGGGCGGGGCCAGATGCCGGGGCCGACTTCAAAGACAGGAGAGCTCTAAAGAGGGGGGATAGAGACTAGTGCAGAAGAGGGGGGGGTAAAGAGAGGGAGAGAGACAGCAAAAGAGGGGGGGGAGAGCACAAAAGAGAGGGGGGAGAGAGCGCAAAAGAGGGGGAGAGAGCGCAAAAGAGGGGGAGAGCACAAAAGAGAAGGGGGGAGAGCGCAAAAGAGAAGGGGAGAGAGCGCAAAAGGATAGGGGGGAGAGCGCAAAAGAGAGGGGGGGGGGGAGAGAGCGCAAAAGAGAGGGGGGGGGAGAGAGCGCAAAAGAGAGGGGGAGAGAGCGCAAAAGAGAGGGGGGAGAGAGCGCAAAAGAGAGGGGGGAGAGAGACGGCAAAAGAGAGGGGGGGGGGAGAGAGACGGCAAAAGAGAGGGGGGAGAGAGACGGCAAAAGAGAGGGGGGAGAGAGACGGCAAAAGAGAGGGGGGGAGAGAGACGGCAAAAGAGAGGGGGGAGAGAGACGGCAAAAGAGAGGGGGGGAGAGAGACAGCAAAAGAGAGGGGGGAGAGAGACAGCAAAAGAGAGGGGGGAGAGAGACGGCAAAAGAGAGGGGGGAGAGAGACGGCAAAAGAGAGGGGGGAGAGAGACGGCAAAAGAGAGGGGGGAGAGAGACGGCAAAAGAGAGGG
>NW_026512930.1:0-49412 GCF_027579735.1 Bombina bombina | reverse complement strand
CATATAAATTTAATGGGGGAACCACCTTGGCCTTTGAACATACAGAACATAGGCTATCTGAATGGTCAGACATGTTTGACAGACTTAGACAGAACTTCAATGCAATATAAGTTATTTTTTACAAAAACGTTACTGTCTCTTTAAATAATAAAAGTGCATACTTTATTACTGAAACATCAGAAAACCATCAAATAAACATCCGATTTTAATGAAATTTTCACCACAGTGTCTTAATGCTTTGAGAAGATTGCACACAAATTTTCAAACCAATTAACCCCTTAATGCCCAAACCGGAGCTAATAATAGCAATTAACCGTATTCTGACTCAGATAGTTGTAATAATGATCTATCCCTTGCTGAGACCTCTATGCCTGGCCTGTATAAGAAGATACAATCACTGCAGACAATCCTTGTCAGATAGCTGAACTCACCAATACCTTGTTCATCCACAAAGTTGCTTTATTCTGAATATCAGGTTACAGCAGATAATGAATACAGCAGATGAATGAATGGTTAAAGTATTTTGCGGTCAAAAGAGGATACTGATCGTAGCTTGCAATGTATTAACATGAGTGCTTGTAACATGAGGCTGTTAGCTGCAGCCACATCATAAAACTACAAAACATCATAAAACTACAAGGGCGGAGCAATACACAAAAAGGAAATGCATAATAAGGTCAGGGGTAAGATACTGGAAAACAGGAGCATTACCAAAAAGTGTCAGTAGATGGCAGTACAGAACAAACACAGGGAAGCCTAGAAAACAATGGCATAAAAATATATGATTTCTTAACTATAACAACATGAACATAACAGAGGCTATGTAATATTCTATGCCTCATTGAGGCAGCACAAACCGGTTAAAAACAGTACAGTCCCATGCCACAGTCTCTACTGTGGCCTTTACCTTCCTTAGGGGTTATTTAAGTAAGAAATAAGCCTCTCTGAAGTCCTTTCTGATGCCTCTGGACTCCCCACGTGAAGCTGCATGAACTGCCTAGTGAAAACAACTGCGCAATTGAGGCACGAAAATGAGGCCTCCTCCCTCTACATTCCAGAGTGGAGGGGCCTTTCTGACTAGATTAGGTGTCTAAGTAACTGCCAGGCGTAATATTAAACCCCATAAGTGTTTCAAAGTCTGAAAAAACACCTTATTTATACGTCAATGCCAAAAAGCAATCGATTTAGCCCACCATAGTGTCAACCAGCATAAAGCCCTTAATATAAGCCATCATTTTATACAGAGTCTAAGAAAAATGGCTTACCTATCCCAGAGGGGATTTCTGACAGTCTTCTAGCATTACTTGGTCTTGTTAGAAAAATGACTGATCATACCTGAAGCAGTTAAGCCTGAAAACTGTTCCCCCCAAATGAAGTTCTCTGGTTTCAACAGTCCTGCATGGGAACAGCAATGGATTTTAGTTACTGGTGCTAAAATCATATTCCTCTTAGCAGAAATCTTCATCACTTTCTGCTGCAGAATAAATAGTACAAGCCGGCACTATTTTAAAATAACAAACTCTTGATAGAAGAAATAAAAAACTACAACTAACACCACATACTCTTTACCACCCCCGTGGAGATGCTACTAGTTAGAGCGGCAAAGAGAATGACTGGGGGGCAGAGCCTGAGGGGAGCTATATGGACAGCTTTGCTGTGTGCTCTCTTTGCCACTTCCTGTAGGGATTGAGAATATCCCACAAGTAAGGATGAAGCCGTGGACCGGATACACCAATGTAGGAGAAAAACCTTTTTAAGTTTTTAAAATACTAGCACACATATTGTGGGAGTGCTGACACATATTGTGGGAGTGCTGCCAAAAAGACCAAAACAATAACAAAACAACAGAGAGGGTTGGCGCACATCCAAATACTTGAATCAACATGTTTATAACATTTACAAGCAAAATTATATTTATGCTGCAAGACTTTAAGCCTTTAACAGAAAGGAGAACTGCACCCTGAGATAGAACAAAAGCTAGAATAACTTCCATGCCTGTTCATTTATATTGCAACTCAGGGTGCTCGTTCTTTTAGCACACTATGCCCCTTCACAGAGAAAAAATATCCTGTAGCATATCAGTCTGATCCTGCCCAATGACAGTCCAGCGCCGAAATACCAGGCAATTCTTCTCTGAACAAGGGAAAGCAACAACCCAGACGATAGTTTCGGCCTTCTATGGGCCTCGTCAGTGAGGTGCAGTTGTATCTCTCTAAGGGCATGTGTGCACGGGGTCCACGTCTGGATTACCCATTACCCTTAGGGAGACCTAAGGGTAATTTACATATGCGGTTAAAGAAAGGAGAACTGCACCCCTGAGATAGAACAAAAGCTAGAATAACTTCCATGCCTGTTCATTTATATTGCAACTCAGGGTGCTCATTCTTTTAGCACACTATGCCCTTCACAGAGAAAAAATATCCTGTAGCATATCAGTCTGATCCTGCCCAATGACAGTCCAGCGCCGAAATACCAGGCAATTCTTCTCTGAACAAGGGAAGCAACAACCCCAGACGATCGTTTCGGCCTTCTATGGGCCTCGTCAGTGAGGTGCAGTTGTATCTCTCTAAGGGCATGTGTGCTGGGGTCCACGTCTGGATTACCCATTACCCTTAGGGAGACCTAAGGGTAATTTACATATGCGGTTAACAGAAAGGAGAACTGCACCCTGAGATAGAACAAAAGCTAGAATAACTTCCATGCCTGTTCATTTATATTGCAACTCAGGGTGCTCGTTCTTTTAGCACACTATGCCCTTCACAGAGAAAAAATATCCTGTAGCATATCAGTCTGATCCTGCCCAATGACAGTCCAGCGCCGAAATACAGGCAATTCTTCTCTGAACAAGGGAAGCAACAACCCCAGACGATCGTTTCGGCCTTCTATGGGCCTCGTCAGTGAGGTGCAGTTGTATCTCTCTAAGGGCATGTGTGCACGGGGTCCACGTCTGGATTACCCATTACCCTTAGGGAGACCTAAGGGTAATTTACATATGCGGTTAACAGAAAGGAGAACTGCACCCCTGAGATAGAACAAAAGCTAGAATAACTTCCATGCCTGTTCATTTATATTGCAACTCAGGGTGCTCGTTCTTTTAGCACACTATGCCCCTCACAGAGAAAAAATATCCTGTAGCATATCAGTCTGATCCTGCCCAATGACAGTCCAGCGCCGAAATACCAGGCAATTCTTCTCTGAACAAGGGAAGCAACAACCCCAGACGATCGTTTCGGCCTTCTATGGGCCTCGTCAGTGAGGTGCAGTTGTATCTCTCTAAGGGCATGTGTGCACGGGGTCCACGTCTGGATTACCCATTACCCTTAGGGAGACCTAAGGGTAATTTACATATGCGGTTAACAGAAAGGAGAACTGCACCCCTGAGATAGAACAAAAGCTAGAATAACTTCCATGCCTGTTCATTTATATTGCAACTCAGGGTGCTCGTTCTTTTAGCACACTATGCCCCTTCACAGAGAAAAAATATCCTGTAGCATATCAGTCTGATCTGCCCAATGACAGTCCAGCGCCGAAATACCAGGCAATTCTTCTCTGAACAAGGGAAGCAACAACCCCAGACGATCGTTTCGGCCTTCTATGGGCCTCGTCAGTGAGGTGCAGTTGTATCTCTCTAAGGGCATGTGTGCACGGGGTCCACGTCTGGATTACCCATTACCCTTAGGGAGACCTAAGGGTAATTTACATATGCGGTTAACAGAAAGGAGAACTGCACCCCTGAGATAGAACAAAAGCTAGAATAACTTCCATGCCTGTTCATTTATATTGCAACTCAGGGTGCTCGTTCTTTTAGCACACTATGCCCCTTCACAGAGAAAAAATATCCTGTAGCATATCAGTCTGATCCTGCCCAATGACAGTCCAGCGCCGAAAATACCAGGCAATTCTTCTCTGAACAAGGGAAGCAACTACCCAGACGATCGTTTCGGCCTTCTATGGGCCTCGTCAGTGAGGTGCAGTTGTATCTCTCTAAGGGCATGTGTGCACGGGGTCCACGTCTGGATTACCCATTACCCTTAGGGAGACCTAAGGGTAATTTACATATGCGGTTAACAGAAAGGAGAACTGCACCCCTGAGATAGAACAAAAGCTAGAATAACTTCCATGCTGTTCATTTATTGCAACTCAGGGTGCTCGTTCTTTTAGCACACTATGCCCCTTCACAGAGAAAAAATATCCTGTAGATATCAGTCTGATCCTGCCCAATGACAGTCCAGCGCCGAAATACCAGGCAATTTTCTCTGAACAAGGGAAGCAACAACCCCAGACGATCGTTTCGGCCTTCTATGGGCTGTCAGTGAGGTGCAGTTGTATCTCTCTAAGGGCATGTGTGCACGGGGTCCACGTCTGGATTACCATTACCCTTAGGGAGACCTAAGGGTAATTTACATATGCGGTTAACAGAAAGGAGAACTGCACCCTGAGATAGAACAAAAGCTAGAATAACTTCCATGCCTGTTCATTTATATTGCAACTCAGGGTGCTCGTTCTTTTAGCACACTATGCCCTTCACAGAGAAAAAATATCCTGTAGCATATCAGTCTGATCCTGCCCAATGACAGTCCCGCGCCGAAATACCAGGCAATTCTTCTCTGAACAAGGGAAGCAACAACCCCAGACGATCGTTTCGGCCTTCTATGGGCCTCGTCAGTGAGGTGCAGTTGTATCTCTCTAAGGGATGTGTGCACGGGGTCCACGTCTGGATTACCCATTACCTTAGGGAGACCTAAGGGTAATTTACATATGCGGTTAACAGAAAGGAGAAACTGCACCCCTGAGATAGAACAAAAGCTAGAATAACTTCCATGCTGTTCATTTATATTGCAACTCAGGGTGCTCGTTCTTTTAGCACACTATGCCCCTTCACAGAGAAAAAATATCCTGTAGCATATCAGTCTGATCCTGCCCAATGACAGTCCAGCGCCGAAATATCAGGCAATTCTTCTCTGAACAAGGGAAGCAACAACCCCAGACGATCGTTCGGCCTTCTATGGGCCTCGTCAGTGAGGTGCAGTTGTATCTCTCTAAGGGCATGTGTGCACGGGGTCCACGTCTGGATTACCCATTACCCTTAGGGAGACCTAAGGGTAATTTACATATGCGGTTAACAGAAAGGAGAACTGCACCCCTGAGATAGAACAAAAGCTAGATAACTTCCATGCCTGTTCATTTATATTGCAACTCAGGGGTGCTCGTTCTTTTAGCACACTATGCCCCTTCACAGAGAAAAATATCCTGTAGCATATCAGTCTGATCCTGCCCAATGACAGTCCAGCGCCGAAATATCAGGCAATTCTTCTCTGAACAAGGGAAGCAACAACCCAGACGATCGTTTCGGCCTTCTATGGGGCCTCGTCAGTGAGGTGCAGTTGTATCTCTCTAAGGGCATGTGTGCACGGGGTCCACGTTGGATTACCATTACCTTAGGGAGACCTAAGGGTAATTTACATATGCGGTTAACAGAAAGGAGAACTGCACCCTGAGATAGAACAAAAGCTAGAATAACTTCCATGCCTGTTCATTTATATTGCAACTCAGGGTGTCGTTCTTCAGAGGAGAATTGCCTGGTATTTCGGGGCTGGACTGACCTTACTTGGCGGGATCAGATGATATACTTCAGGAAAGTTTTCTTCTGTGAAAAGCACACTGGTCTAAAAGAGGCTGCTTCCGGGTGGTTTAATCGCCATAGAACAAGCCACTGAGCTGTTGTTCGTTCCTGGTAGAGCGCTTCTCTCTTTGTATGCAAATTATTATGACCCTGGGGAAGTCTCCCTATGGGTGATGAGGGGGAAACCAGACGTGGACTCCTTGCCCAGTGTGCTTAGAGGAATGTGGCTGCACCTCACTGACGAGGCCCATAGAAGGCCGAAACGATCGTTGGGGGTTGTCATGTTCCTTGTTCAGAGGAGAATTGCTGGTATTTCGGGGCTGGACTGACCTTACTTGGCGGGATCAGACTGATATACTTCAGGAAAGTTTTCTTCTGTGAAAGCACACTGGTCTAAAAGAGGCTGCTTCGGGTGGTAAATAGCATAGAACAAGCCACTGAGCTGTGTTGTTCGTTCTGGTAGAGCGCTTCTCTCTTTGTATGCAAATTATTATGACCCTGGGGAAGTCTCCTATGGGTGATGGGGGAAACCAGACGTGGACTCCTTGTCCAGTGTGCTTAGAGGAATGTGGCTGCACCTCATGACGAGGCCATAGAAGGCGAAACGATGTCTGGGGTTGTCATGTTCCTTGTTCAGAGGAGAATTGCCTGGTATTTCGGGGCTGGACTGACCTTACTTGGCGGGATCAGACTGATATACTTCAGGAAAGTTTTCTTCTGTGAAAAGCACACTGGTCTAAAGAGGCTGCTTCCGGGTGGTAAATCGCCATAGAACAAGCCACTGAGCTGTTGTTCGTTCCTGGTAGAGCGCTTCTCTCTTTGTATGCAAATTATTATGACCTGGGGAAGTCTCCTATGGGTGATGGGGGAAACCAGACGTGGACTCCTTGCCCAGTGTGCTTAGAGGAATGTGGCTGCACCTCACTGACGAGGCCCATAGGAGGCCGAACGATCGTCTGGGGTTGTCATGTTCCTTGTTCGAGGAGAATTGCCTGGTATTTCGGGGCTGGACTGACCTTACTTGGCGGGATCAGACTGATATACTTAGGAAAGTTTTTTTCTGTGAAAGCACACTGGTCTAAAAGGGCTGCTTCCGGGTGGTAAATCGCCATAGAACAAGCCACTGAGCTGTTGTTCGTTCCTGGTAGAGCGCTTCTCTCTTTGTATGCAAATTATTATGACCCTGGGGAAGTCTCCCTATGGGTGATGGGGGAAACCAGACGTGGACTCCTTGCCCAGTGTGCTTAGAGGAATGTGGCTGCACCTCACTGAGAGGCCCATAGGAGGCCGAAACGATCGTCTGGGGTTGTCATGTTCCTTGTTCAGAGGAGAATTGCCTGGTATTTCGGGGCTGGACTGACCTTACTTGGCGGGATCAGACTGATATACTTCAGAAAGTTTTCTTCTGTGAAAAGCACACTGGTCTAAAAGAGGCTGCTTCCGGGTGGTAAATCGCCATAGAACAAGCCACTGAGCTGTTGTTCGTTCCTGGTAGAGCGCTTCTCTCTTTGTATGCAAATTATTATGACCCTGGGGAAGTCTCCCTATGGGTGATGGGGGAAACCAGAACGTGGACTCCTTGCCCAGTGTGCTTAGAGGAATGTGGCTGCACCTCACTGACGAGGCCCATAGAAGGCCGAACGATCGTCTGGGGTTGTCATGTTCCTTGTTCAGAGGAGAATTGCCTGGTATTTCGGGGCTGGACTGACCTTACTTGGCGGGATCAGACTGATATACTTCAGGAAAGTTTTCTTCTGTGAAAAGCACACTGGTCTAAAAGAGGCTGCTTCCGGGTGGTAAATCGCCATAGAACAAGCCACTGAGCTGTTGTTGTTCCTGGTAGAGCGCTTCTCTCTTTGTATGCAAATTATTATGACCCTGGGGAAGTCTCCCTATGGGTGATGGGGGAAACCAGACGTGGACTCCTTGCCCAGTGTGCTTAGAGGAATGTGGCTGCACCTCACTGACGAGGCCCATAGAAGGCCGAAACGATCGTCTGGGGTTGTCATGTTCCTTGTTCAGAGGAGAATTGCCTGGTATTTCGGGGCTGGACTGACTTACTTGGCGGGATCAGACTGATATACTTCAGGAAAGTTTTCTTCTGTGAAAAGCACACTGGTCTAAAAGAGGCTGCTTCCGGGTGTAAATCGCCATAGAACAAGCCACTGAGCTGTTGTTCGTTCCTGGTAGAGCGCTTCTCTCTTTGTATGCAAATTATTATGACCCTGGGGAAGTCTCCCTATGGGTGATGGGGGAAACCAGACGTGGACTCCTTGCCCAGTGTGCTTAGAGGAATGTGGCTGCACCTCACTGACGAGGCCATAGAAGGCCGAAACGATCGTCTGGGGTTGTCATGTTCCTTGTTCAGAGGAGAATTGCCTGGTATTTCGGGGCTGGACTGACCTTACTTGGCGGGATCAGACTGATATACTTCAGGAAAGTTTTCTTCTGTGAAAAGCACACTGGTCTAAAGAGGCTGCTTCCGGGTGGTAAATCGCCATAGAACAAGCCACTGAGCTGTTGTTCGTTCCTGGTAGAGCGCTTCTCTCTTTGTATGCAAATTATTATGACCCTGGGGAAGTTCCCTATGGGTGATGGGGAAACCAGACGTGGACTCCTTGCCAGTGTGCTTAGAGGATGTGGCTGCACCTCACTGACGAGGCCATAGAAGGCCGAAACGATCGTCTGGGGTTGTCATGTTCCTTGTTCAGAGGAGAATTGCTGGTATTTCGGGGCTGGATGACCTTACTTGGCGGGATCAGACTGATATACTTCAGGAAAGTTTTCTTCTGTGAAAAGCACACTGGTCTAAAAGAGGCTGCTTCCGGGTGGTAAATCGCCATAGAACAAGCCACTGAGCTGTTGTTCGTTCCTGGTAGAGCGCTTCTCTCTTTGTATGCAAATTATTATGACCCTGGGGAAGTCTCCCTATGGGTGATGGGGAAACCAGACGTGGACTCCTTGCCCAGTGTGCTTAGAGGAATGTGGCTGCACCTCACTGACGAGGCCCATAGAAGGCCGAAACGATCGTCTGGGGTTGTCATGTTCCTTGTTCAGAGGAGAATTGCCTGGTATTTCGGGGCTGGATGACCTTACTTGGCGGGATCAGACTGATATACTTCAGGAAAGTTTTCTTCTGTGAAAAGCACACTGGTCTAAAAGAGGCTGCTTAGGGTGGTAAATCGCCATAGAAAAAGCCACTGAGCTGTTGTTCGTTCCTGGTAGAGCGCTTCTCTCTTTGTATGCAAATTATTATGACCCTGGGGAAGTCTCCCTATGGGTGATGGGGAAACCAGACGTGGACTCCTTGCCCAGTGTGCTTAGAGGAATGTGGCTGCACCTCACTGACGAGGCCCATAGAAGGCCGAAACGATCGTCTGGGGTTGTCATGTTCCTTGTTCAGAGGAGAATTGCCTGGTTTTCGGGGCTGGACTGACCTTACTTGGCGGGATCAGACTGATATACTTCAGGAAAGTTTTCTTCTGTGAAAAGCACACTGGTCTAAAAGAGGCTGCTTCCGGGTGGTAAATCGCCATAGAACAAGCCTGAGCTGTTGTTCGTTCCTGGTAGAGCGCTTCTCTCTTTGTATGCAAATTATTATGACCCTGGGGAAGTCTCCTATGGGTGATGGGGGAAACCAGACGTGGACTCCTTGCCCAGTGTGCTTAGAGGAATGTGGCTGCACCTCACTGACGAGGCCCATAGAAGGCCGAAACGATCGTCTGGGGTTGTCATGTTCCTTGTTCAGAGGAGAATTGCCTGGTATTTCGGGGCTGGACTGACCTTACTTGGCGGGATCAGATGATATACTTCAGGAAAGTTTTCTTCTGTGAAAAGCACACTGGTCTAAAAGAGGCTGCTTCCGGGTGGTAAATCGCCATAGAACAAGCCACTGAGCTGTTGTTCGTTCCTGGTAGAGCGCTTCTCTTTGTATGCAAATTATTATGACCCTGGGGAAGTCTCCCTATGGGTGATGGGGGAAACCAGACGTGGACTCCTTGCCCAGTGTGCTTAGAGGAATGTGGCTGCACCTCACTGACGAGGCCCATAGAAGGCCGAAACGATCGTCTGGGGTTGTCATGTTCCTTGTTCAGAGGAGAATTGCCTGGTATTTCGGGGCTGGACTGACCTTACTTGGCGGGATCAGACTGATATACTTCAGGAAAGTTTTCTTCTGTGAAAGCACACTGGTCTAAAAGAGGCTGCTCCGGGTGGTAAATCGCCATAGAACAAGCCACTGAGCTGTTGTTCGTTCCTGGTAGTAGAGCGCTTCTCTCTTTGTATGCAAATTATTATGACCCTGGGAAGTCTCCCTATGGGTGATGGGGGAAACCAGACGTGGACTCCTTGCCAGTGTGCTTAGAGGAATGTGGCTGCACCTCACTGACGAGGCCCATAGAAGGCCGAAACGATCGTCTGGGTTGTCATGTTCTTGTTCAGAGGAGAATTGCCTGGTATTTCGGGGCTGGACTGACCTTACTTGGCGGGATCAGACTGATATACTTCAGGAAAGTTTTCTTCTGTGAAAAGCACACTGGTCTAAAAGAGGCTGCTTCCGGGTGGTAAATCGCCATAGAACAAGCCACTGAGCTGTTGTTCGTTCCTGGTAGAGCGCTTCTCTCTTTGTATGCAATTATTATGACCCTGGGGAAGTCTCCTATGGGTGATGGGGAAACCAGACGTGGACTCCTTGCCCAGTGTGCTTAGAGGAATGTGGCTGCACCTCACTGACGAGGCCCATAGAAGGCCGAAACGATCGTCTGGGGTTGTCATGTTCCTTGTTCAGAGGAGAATTGCCTGGTATTTCGGGGCTGGACTGACCTTACTTGGCGGGATCAGACTGATATACTTCAGGAAAGTTTTCTTCTGTGAAAGCACACTGGTCTAAAAGAGGCTGCTTCCGGGTGGTAAATCGCCATAGAACAAGCCACTGAGCTGTTGTTCGTTCCTGGTAGAGCGCTTCTCTCTTTGTATGCAAATTATTATGACCCTGGGGAAGTCTCCCTATGGTGTGATGGGGGAAACCAGACGTGGACTCCTTGCCCAGTGTGCTTAGAGGAATGTGGCTGCACCTCACTGACGAGGCCCATAGAAGGCCGAAACGATCGTCTGGGGTTGTCATGTTCCTTGTTCAGAGGAGAATTGCCTGGTATTTCGGGGCTGGACTGACCTTACTTGGCGGGATCAGACTGATATACTTCAGGAAGTTTTCTTCTGTGAAAAGCACACTGGTCTAAAAGAGGCTGCTTCCGGGTGGTAAATCGCCATAGAACAAGCCACTGAGCTGTTGTTCGTTCCTGGTAGAGCGCTTCTCTTTGTATGCAAATTATTATGACCCTGGGGAAGTCTCCCTATGGGTGATGGGGGAAACCAGACGTGGACTCCTTGCCCAGTGTGCTTAGAGGAATGTGGCTGCACCTCACTGACGAGGCCCATAGAAGGCCGAAACGATCGTCTGGGGTTGTCATGTTCCTTGTTCAGAGGAGAATTGCCTGGTATTTCGGGGCTGGACTGACCTTACTTGGCGGGATCAGACTGATATACTTCAGGAAAGTTTTCTTCTGTGAAAAGCACACTGGTCTAAAAGAGGCTGCTTCCGGGTGGTAAATCGCCATAGAACAAGCCACTGAGCTGTTGTTCGTTCCTGGTAGAGCGCTTCTCTCTTTGTATGCAAATTATTATGACCCTGGGGAAGTCTCCCTATGGGTGATGGGGGAAACCAGACGTGGACTCCTTGCCCAGTGTGCTTAGAGGAATGTGGCTGCACCTCACTGACGAGGCCCTAGGAGGCCGAAACGATCGTCTGGGGTTGTCATGTTCCTTGTTCAGAGGAGAATTGCCTGGTATTTCGGGGCTGGACTGACCTTACTTGGCGGGATCAGACTGATATACTTCAGGAAAGTTTTCTTCTGTGAAAAGCACACTGGTCTAAAAGAGGCTGCTTCGGGTGGTAAATCGCCATAGAACAAGCCACTGAGCTGTTGTTCGTTCCTGGTAGAGCGCTTCTCTCTTTGTATGCAAATTATTATGACCCTGGGAAGTCTCCCTATGGGTGATGGGGAAACCAGACGTGGACTCCTTGCCAGTGTGCTTAGAGGAATGTGGCTGCACCTCACTGACGAGGCCCATAGAAGGCCGAAACGATCGTCTGGGGTTGTCATGTTCCTTGTTCAGAGGAGAATTGCCTGGTATTTCGGGGCTGGACTGACCTTACTTGGCGGGATCAGACTGATATACTTCAGGAAAGTTTTCTTCTGTGAAAAGCACACTGGTCTAAAAGAGGCTGCTTCCGGGTGGTAAATCGCATAGAACAAGCCACTGAGCTGTTGTTCGTTCCTGGTAGAGCGCTTCTCTCTTTGTATGCAAATTATTATGACCCTGGGGAAGTCTCCCTATGGGTGATGGGGAAACCAGACGTGGACTCCTTGCCCAGTGTGCTTAGAGGAATGTGGCTGCACCTCACTGACGAGGCCCATAGGAGGCCGAAACGATCGTCTGGGGTTGTCATGTTCCTTGTTCAGAGGAGAATTGCCTGGTATTTCGGGGCTGGACTGACCTTACTTGGCGGGATCAGACTGATATACTTCAGGAAAGTTTTCTTCTGTGAAAAGCACACTGGTCTAAAAGAGGCTGCTTCCGGGTGGTAAATCGCCATAGAACAAGCCACTGAGCTGTTGTTCGTTCCTGGTAGAGCGCTTCTCTCTTTGTATGCAATTATTATGACCCTGGGGAAGTCTCCCTATGGGTGATGGGGGAAACCAGACGTGGACTCCTTGCCCAGTGTGCTTAGAGGAATGTGGCTGCACCTCACTGACGAGGCCCATAGAAGGCCGAAACGATCGTCTGGGGTTGTCATGTTCCTTGTTCAGAGGAGAATTGCCTGGTATTTCGGGCTGGACTGACCTTACTTGGCGGGATCAGACTGATATACTTCAGGAAAGTTTTCTTCTGTGAAAAGCACACTGGTCTAAAAGAGGCTGCTTCCGGTGGTAAATCGCCATAGAACAAGCCACTGAGCTGTTGTTCGTTCCTGGTAGAGCGCTTCTCTCTTTGTATGCAAATTATTATGACCCTGGGGAAGTCTCCCTATGGGTGATGGGGGAAACCAGACGTGGACTCCTTGCCCAGTGTGCTTAGAGGAATGTGGCTGCACCTCACTGACGAGGCCCATAGAAGGCCGAAACGATCGTCTGGGGTTGTCATGTTCCTTGTTCAGAGGAGAATTGCCTGGTATTTCGGGGCTGGACTGACCTTACTTGGCGGGATCAGACTGATATACTTCAGGAAAGTTTTCTTCTGTGAAAAGCACACTGGTCTAAAAGAGGCTGCTTCCGGGTGGTAAATCGCCATAGAACAAGCCACTGAGCTGTTGTTCGTTCCTGGTAGAGCGCTTCTCTCTTTGTATGCAAATTATTATGACCCTGGGGAAGTCTCCCTATGGGTGATGGGGGAAACCAGACGTGGACTCCTTGCCCAGTGTGCTTAGAGGAATGTGGCTGCACCTCACTGACGAGGCCCATAGAAGGCCGAAACGATCGTCTGGGGTTGTCATGTTCCTTGTTCAGAGGAGAATTGCCTGGTATTTCGGCTGGACTGACCTTACTTGGCGGGATCAGACTGATATACTTCAGGAAAGTTTTCTTCTGTGAAAAGCACACTGGTCTAAAAGAGGCTGCTTCCGGGTGGTAAATCGCCATAGAACAAGCCACTGAGCTGTTGTTCGTTCCTGGTAGAGCGCTTTCTCTTTGTATGCAAATTATTATGACCCTGGGGAAGTCTCCCTATGGGTGATGGGGGAAACCAGACGTGGACTCCTTGCCCAGTGTGCTTAGAGGAATGTGGCTGCACCTCACTGACGAGGCCCATAGAAGGCCGAAACGATCGTCTGGGGTTGTCATGTTCCTTGTTCAGAGGAGAATTGCCTGGTATTTCGGGGCTGGACTGACCTTACTTGGCGGGATCAGACTGATATACTTCAGGAAAGTTTTCTTCTGTGAAAAGCACACTGGTCTAAAAGAGGCTGCTTCCGGGTGGTAAATCGCCATAGAACAAGCCACTGAGCTGTTGTTCGTTCCTGGTAGAGCGCTTCTCTCTTTGTATGCAAATTATTATGACCCTGGGGAAGTCTCCCTATGGGTGATGGGGGAAACCAGACGTGGACTCCTTGCCCAGTGTGCTTAGAGGAATGTGGCTGCACCTCACTGACGAGGCCCATAGAAGGCCGAAACGATCGTCTGGGGTTGTCATGTTCCTTGTTCAGAGGAGAATTGCCTGGTATTTCGGGGCTGGACTGACCTTACTTGGCGGGATCAGACTGATATACTTCAGGAAAGTTTTCTTCTGTGAAAAGCACACTGGTCTAAAAGAGGCTGCTTCCGGGTGGTAAATCGCCATAGAACAAGCCACTGAGCTGTTGTTCGTTCCTGGTAGAGCGCTTCTCTCTTTGTATGCAAATTATTATGACCCTGGGGAAGTCTCCCTATGGGTGATGGGGGAAACCAGACGTGGACTCCTTGCCCAGTGTGCTTAGAGGAATGTGGCTGCACCTCACTGACGAGGCCCATAGAAGGCCGAAACGATCGTCTGGGGTTGTCATGTTCCTTGTTCAGAGGAGAATTGCCTGGTATTTCGGGGCTGGACTGACCTTACTTGGCGGGATCAGACTGATATACTTCAGGAAAGTTTTCTTCTGTGAAAAGCACACTGGTCTAAAAGAGGCTGCTTCCGGGTGGTAAATCGCCATAGAACAAGCCACTGAGCTGTTGTTCGTTCCTGGTAGAGCGCTTCTCTCTTTGTATGCAAATTATTATGACCCTGGGGAAGTCTCCCTATGGGTGATGGGGGAAACCAGACGTGGACTCCTTGCCCAGTGTGCTTAGAGGAATGTGGCTGCACCTCACTGACGAGGCCCATAGAAGGCCGAAACGATCGTCTGGGGTTGTCATGTTCCTTGTTCAGAGGAGAATTGCCTGGTATTTCGGGGCTGGACTGACCTTACTTGGCGGGATCAGACTGATATACTTCAGGAAAGTTTTCTTCTGTGAAAAGCACACTGGTCTAAAAGAGGCTGCTTCCGGGTGGTAAATCGCCATAGAACAAGCCACTGAGCTGTTGTTCGTTCCTGGTAGAGCGCTTCTCTCTTTGTATGCAAATTATTATGACCCTGGGGAAGTCTCCCTATGGGTGATGGGGGAAACCAGACGTGGACTCCTTGCCCAGTGTGCTTAGAGGAATGTGGCTGCACCTCACTGACGAGGCCCATAGAAGGCCGAAACGATCGTCTGGGGTTGTCATGTTCCTTGTTCAGAGGAGAATTGCCTGGTATTTCGGGGCTGGACTGACCTTACTTGGCGGGATCAGACTGATATACTTCAGGAAAGTTTTCTTCTGTGAAAAGCACACTGGTCTAAAAGAGGCTGCTTCCGGGTGGTAAATCGCCATAGAACAAGCCACTGAGCTGTTGTTCGTTCCTGGTAGAGCGCTTCTCTCTTTGTATGCAAATTATTATGACCCTGGGGAAGTCTCCCTATGGGTGATGGGGGAAACCAGACGTGGACTCCTTGCCCAGTGTGCTTAGAGGAATGTGGCTGCACTCTCACTGACGAGGCCATAGAAGGCCGAAACGATCGTCTGGGGTTGTCATGTTCCTTGTTCAGAGGAGAATTGCCTGGTATTTCGGGGCTGGACTGACCTTACTTGGCGGGATCAGACTGATATACTTCAGGAAAGTTTTCTTCTGTGAAAAGCACACTGGTCTAAAAGAGGCTGCTTCCGGGTGGTAAATCGCCATAGAACAAGCCACTGAGCTGTTGTTCGTTCCTGGTAGAGCGCTTCTCTCTTTGTATGCAAATTATTATGACCCTGGGAAGTCTCCCTATGGTGATGGGGGAAACCAGACGTGGACTCCTTGCCAGTGTGCTTAGAGGAATGTGGCTGCACCTCACTGACGAGGCCCATAGAAGGCCGAAACGATCGTCTGGGGTTGTCATGTTCCTTGTTCAGAGGAGAATTGCCTGGTATTTCGGGCTGGACTGACCTTACTTGGCGGGATCAGACTGATATACTTCAGGAAAGTTTTCTTCTGTGAAAAGCACACTGGTCTAAAAGAGGCTGCTTCCGGGTGGTAAATCGCCATAGAACAAGCCACTGAGCTGTTGTTCGTTCCTGGTAGAGCGCTTCTTCTTGTATGCAAATTATTATGACCCTGGGAAGTCTCCCTATGGGTGATGGGGGAAACCAGACGTGGACTCCTTGCCCAGTGTGCTTAGAGGAATGTGGCTGCACCTCACTGACGAGGCCCATAGAAGGCCGAAACGATCGTCTGGGGTTGTCATGTTCCTTGTTCAGAGGAGAATTGCCTGGTATTTCGGGGCTGGACTGACCTTACTTGGCGGGATCAGACTGATATACTTCAGGAAAGTTTTCTTCTGTGAAAAGCACACTGGTCTAAAAGAGGCTGCTTCCGGGTGGTAAATCGCCATAGAACAAGCCACTGAGCTGTTGTTCGTTCCTGGTAGAGCGCTTCTCTCTTTGTATGCAAATTATTATGACCCTGGGGAAGTCTCCCTATGGGTGATGGGGAAACCAGACGTGGACTCCTTGCCCAGTGTGCTTAGAGGAATGTGGCTGCACCTCACTGACGAGGCCCATAGAAGGCCGAAACGATCGTCTGGGGTTGTCATGTTCCTTGTTCAGAGGAGAATTGCCTGGTATTTCGGGGCTGGACTGACCTTACTTGGCGGGATCAGACTGATATACTTCAGGAAAGTTTTCTTCTGTGAAAAGCACTGGTCTAAAAGAGGCTGCTTCCGGGTGGTAAATCGCCATAGAACAAGCCACTGAGCTGTTGTTCGTTCCTGGTAGAGCGCTTCTCTCTTTGTATGCAAATTATTATGACCCTGGGAAGTCTCCCTATGGGTGATGGGGGAAACCAGACGTGGACTCCTTGCCCAGTGTGCTTAGAGGAATGTGGCTGCACCTCACTGACGAGGCCCATAGAAGGCCGAAACGATCGTCTGGGGTTGTCATGTTCCTTGTTCAGAGGAGAATTGCCTGGTATTTCGGGGCTGGACTGACCTTACTTGGCGGGATCAGACTGATATACTTCAGGAAAGTTTTCTTCTGTGAAAAGCACACTGGTCTAAAAGAGGCTGCTTCCGGGTGGTAAATCGCCATAGAACAAGCCACTGAGCTGTTGTTCGTTCCTGGTAGAGCGCTTCTCTTTGTATGCAAATTATTATGACCCTGGGGAAGTCTCCCTATGGGTGATGGGGGAAACCAGACGTGGACTCCTTGCCCAGTGTGCTTAGAGGATTGTGGCTACACCTCACTGACGAGGCCCATAGAAGGCCGAAACGATCGTCTGGGGTTGTCATGTTCCTTGTTCAGAGGAGAATTGCCTGGTATTTCGGGGCTGGACTGACCTTACTTGGCGGGATCAGACTGATATACTTCAGGAAAGTTTTCTTCTGTGAAAAGCACACTGGTCTAAAAGAGGCTGCTTCCGGGTGGTAAATCGCCATAGAACAAGCCACTGAGCTGTTGTTCGTTCCTGGTAGAGCGCTTCTCTCTTTGTATGCAAATTATTATGACCCTGGGAAGTCTCCCTATGGGTGATGGGGGAAACCAGACGTGGACTCCTTGCCCAGTGTGCTTAGAGGAATGTGGCTGCACCTCACTGACGAGGCCCATAGAAGGCCGAAACGATCGTCTGGGGTTGTCATGTTCCTTGTTCAGAGGAGAATTGCCTGGTATTAGGGGCTGGACTGACCTTACTTGGCGGGATCAGACTGATATACTTCAGGAAAGTTTTCTTCTGTGAAAAGCACACTGGTCTAAAAGAGGCTGCTTCCGGGTGGTAAATCGCCATAGAACAAGCCACTGAGCTGTTGTTCGTTCCTGGTAGAGCGCTTCTCTCTTTGTATGCAAATTATTATGACCCTGGGGAAGTCTCCCTATGGGTGATGGGGGAAACCAGACGTGGACTCCTTGCCCAGTGTGCTTAGAGGAATGTGGCTGCACCTCACTGACGAGGCCCATAGAAGGCCGAAACGATCGTCTGGGGTTGTCATGTTCCTTGTTCAGAGGAGAATTGCCTGGTATTTCGGGGCTGGACTGACCTTACTTGGCGGGATCAGACTGATATACTTCAGGAAAGTTTTCTTCTGTGAAAAGCACACTGGTCTAAAAGAGGCTGCTTCCGGGTGGTAAATCGCCATAGAACAAGCCACTGAGCTGTTGTTCGTTCCTGGTAGAGCGCTTCTCTCTTGTATGCAAATTATTATGACCCTGGGGAAGTCTCCCTATGGGTGATGGGGAAACCAGACGTGGACTCCTTGCCCAGTGTGCTTAGAGGAATGTGGCTGCACCTCACTGACGAGGCCCATAGAAGGCCGAAACGATCGTCTGGGGTTGTCATGTTCCTTGTTCAGAGGAGAATTGCCTGGTATTTCGGGGCTGGACTGACCTTACTTGGCGGGATCAGACTGATATACTTCAGGAAAGTTTTCTTCTGTGAAAAGCACACTGGTCTAAAAGAGGCTGCTTCCGGGTGGTAAATCGCCATAGAACAAGCCACTGAGCTGTTGTTCGTTCCTGGTAGAGCGCTTCTCTCTTTGTATGCAAATTATTATGACCCTGGGGAAGTCTCCCTATGGGTGATGGGGGAAACCAGACGTGGACTCCTTGCCCAGTGTGCTTAGAGGAATGTGGCTGCACCTCACTGACGAGGCCCATAGAAGGCCGAAACGATCGTCTGGGGTTGTCATGTTCCTTGTTCAGAGGAGAATTGCCTGGTATTTCGGGGCTGGACTGACCTTACTTGGCGGGATCAGACTGATATACTTCAGGAAAGTTTTCTTCTGTGAAAAGCACACTGGTCTAAAAGAGGCTGCTTCCGGGTGGTAAATCGCCATAGAACAAGCCACTGAGCTGTTGTTCGTTCCTGGTAGAGCGCTTCTCTCTTTGTATGCAAATTATTATGACCCTGGGGAAGTCTCCCTATGGGTGATGGGGGAAACCAGACGTGGACTCCTTGCCCAGTGTGCTTAGAGGAATGTGGCTGCACCTCACTGACGAGGCCCATAGAAGGCCGAAACGATCGTCTGGGGTTGTCATGTCCTTGTTCAGAGGAGAATTGCCTGGTATTTCGGGGCTGGACTGACCTTACTTGGCGGGATCAGACTGATATACTTCAGGAAAGTTTTCTTCTGTGAAAAGCACACTGGTCTAAAAGAGGCTGCTTCCGGGTGGTAAATCGCCATAGAACAAGCCACTGAGCTGTTGTTCGTTCCTGGTAGAGCGCTTCTCTCTTTGTATGCAAATTATTATGACCCTGGGGAAGTCTCCCTATGGGTGATGGGGGAAACCAGACGTGGACTCCTTGCCCAGTGTGCTTAGAGGAATGTGGCTGCTGTACCTCACTGACGAGGCCCATAGAAGGCCGAAACGATCGTCTGGGGTTGTCATGTTCCTTGTTCAGAGGAGAATTGCCTGGTATTTCGGGGCTGGACTGACCTTACTTGGCGGGATCACATGATATACTTCAGGAAAGTTTTCTTCTGTGAAAAGCACACTGGTCTAAAAGAGGCTGCTTCCGGGTGGTAAATCGCCATAGAACAAGCCACTGAGCTGTTGTTCGTTCCTGGTAGAGCGCTTCTCTCTTTGTATGCAAATTATTATGACCCTGGGGAAGTCTCCCTATGGGTGATGGGGGAAACCAGACGTGGACTCCTTGCCCAGTGTGCTTAGAGGAATGTGGCTGCACCTCACTGACGAGGCCCATAGAAGGCCGAAACGATCGTCTGGGGTTGTCATGTTCCTTGTTCAGAGGAGAATTGCCTGGTATTTCGGGGCTGGACTGACCTTACTTGGCGGGATCAGACTGATATACTTCAGGAAAGTTTTCTTCTGTGAAAAGCACACTGGTCTAAAAGAGGCTGCTTCCGGGTGGTAAATCGCCATAGAACAAGCCACTGAGCTGTTGTTCGTTCCTGGTAGAGCGCTTCTCTCTTTGTATGCAAATTATTATGACCCTGGGGAAGTCTCCCTATGGGTGATGGGGGAAACCAGACGTGGACTCCTTGCCCAGTGTGCTTAGAGGAATGTGGCTGCACCTCACTGACGAGGCCCATAGAAGGCCGAAACGATCGTCTGGGGTTGTCATGTTCCTTGTTCAGAGGAGAATTGCCTGGTATTTCGGGGCTGGACTGACCTTACTTGGCGGGATCAGACTGATATACTTCAGGAAAGTTTTCTTCTGTGAAAAGCACACTGGTCTAAAAGAGGCTGCTTCGGGTGGTAAATCGCCATAGAACAAGCCACTGAGCTGTTGTTCGTTCCTGGTAGAGCGCTTCTCTCTTTGTATGAAAATTATTATGACCCTGGGGAAGTCTCCTATGGGTGATGGGGGAAACCAGACGTGGACTCCTTGCCCAGTGTGCTTAGAGGAATGTGGCTGCACCTCACTGACGAGGCCCATAGAAGGCCGAAACGATCGTCTGGGGTTGTCATGTTCCTTGTTCAGAGGAGAATTGCCTGGTATTTCGGGGCTGGACTGACCTTACTTGGCGGGATCAGACTGATATACTTCAGGAAAGTTTTCTTCTGTGAAAAGCACACTGGTCTAAAAGAGGCTGCTTCCGGGTGGTAAATCGCCATAGAACAAGCCACTGAGCTGTTGTTCGTTCCTGGTAGAGCGCTTCTCTCTTTGTATGCAAATTATTATGACCCTGGGGAAGTCTCCCTATGGGTGATGGGGGAAACCAGACGTGGACTCCTTGCCCAGTGTGCTTAGAGGAATGTGGCTGCACCTCACTGACGAGGCCCATAGAAGGCCGAAACGATCGTCTGGGGTTGTCATGTTCCTTGTTCAGAGGAGAATTGCCTGGTATTTCGGGGCTGGACTGACCTTACTTGGCGGGATCAGACTGATATACTTCAGGAAAGTTTTCTTCTGTGAAAAGCACACTGGTCTAAAAGAGGCTGCTTCCGGGTGGTAAATCGCCATAGAACAAGCCACTGAGCTGTTGTTCGTTCCTGGTAGAGCGCTTCTCTCTTTGTATGCAAATTATTATGACCCTGGGGAAGTCTCCCTATGGGTGATGGGGGAAACCAGACGTGGACTCCTTGCCCAGTGTGCTTAGAGGAATGTGGCTGCACCTCACTGACGAGGCCCATAGAAGGCCGAAACGATCGTCTGGGGTTGTCATGTTCCTTGTTCAGAGGAGAATTGCCTGGTATTTCGGGGCTGGACTGACCTTACTTGGCGGGATCAGACTGATATACTTCAGGAAAGTTTTCTTCTGTGAAAAGCACACTGGTCTAAAAGAGGCTGCTTCCGGGTGGTAAATCGCCATAGAACAAGCCACTGAGCTGTTGTTCGTTCCTGGTAGAGCGCTTCTCTCTTTGTATGCAAATTATTATGACCCTGGGGAAGTCTCCCTATGGGTGATGGGGGAAACCAGACGTGGACTCCTTGCCCAGTGTGCTTAGAGGAATGTGGCTGCACCTCACTGACGAGGCCCATAGAAGGCCGAAACGATCGTCTGGGGTTGTCATGTTCCTTGTTCAGAGGAGAATTGCCTGGTATTTCGGGGCTGGACTGACCTTACTTGGCGGGATCAGACTGATATACTTCAGGAAAGTTTTCTTCTGTGAAAAGCACACTGGTCTAAAAGAGGCTGCTTCCGGGTGGTAAATCGCCATAGAACAAGCCACTGAGCTGTTGTTCGTTCCTGGTAGAGCGCTTCTCTCTTTGTATGCAAATTATTATGACCCTGGGGAAGTCTCCCTATGGGTGATGGGGGAAACCAGACGTGGACTCCTTGCCCAGTGTGCTTAGAGGAATGTGGCTGCACCTCACTGACGAGGCCCATAGAAGGCCGAAACGATCGTCTGGGGTTGTCATGTTCCTTGTTCAGAGGAGAATTGCCTGGTATTTCGGGGCTGGACTGACCTTACTTGGCGGGATCAGACTGATATACTTCAGGAAAGTTTTCTTCTGTGAAAAGCACACTGGTCTAAAAGAGGCTGCTTCCGGGTGGTAAATCGCCATAGAACAAGCCACTGAGCTGTTGTTCGTTCCTGGTAGAGCTTCTCTCTTTGTATGCAAATTATTATGACCCTGGGGAAGTCTCCCTATGGGTGATGGGGGAAACCAGACGTGGATCCTTGCCCAGTGTGCTTAGAGGAATGTGGCTGCACCTCACTGACGAGGCCCATAGAAGGCCGAAACGATCGTCTGGGGTTGTCATGTTCCTTGTTCAGAGGAGAATTGCCTGGTACTTGGGGCTGGACTGACCTTACTTGGCGGGATCAGACTGATATACTTCAGGAAAGTTTTCTTCTGTGAAAAGCACACTGGTCTAAAAGAGGCTGCTTCCGGGTGGTAAATCGCCATAGAACAAGCCACTGAGCTGTTGTTCGTTCCTGGTAGAGCGCTTCTCTCTTTGTATGCAAATTATTATGACCCTGGGGAAGTCTCCCTATGGGTGATGGGGGAAACCAGACGTGGACTCCTTGCCCAGTGTGCTTAGAGGAATGTGGCTGCACCTCACTGACGAGGCCCATAGAAGGCCGAAACGATCGTCTGGGGTTGTCATGTTCCTTGTTCAGAGGAGAATTGCCTGGTATTTCGGGGCTGGACTGACCTTACTTGGCGGGATCAGACTGATATACTTCAGGAAAGTTTTCTTCTGTGAAAAGCACACTGGTCTAAAAGAGGCTGCTTCCGGGTGGTAAATCGCCATAGAACAAGCCACTGAGCTGTTGTTCGTTCCTGGTAGAGCGCTTCTCTCTTTGTATGCAAATTATTATGACCCTGGGGAAGTCTCCCTATGGGTGATGGGGGAAACCAGACGTGGACTCCTTGCCCAGTGTGCTTAGAGGAATGTGGCTGCACCTCACTGACGAGGCCCATAGAAGGCCGAAACGATCGTCTGGGGTTGTCATGTTCCTTGTTCAGAGGAGAATTGCCTGGTATTTCGGGGCTGGACTGACCTTACTTGGCGGGATCAGACTGATATACTTCAGGAAAGTTTTCTTCTGTGAAAAGCACACTGGTCTAAAAGAGGCTGCTTCCGGGTGGTAAATCGCCATAGAACAAGCCACTGAGCTGTTGTTCGTTCCTGGTAGAGCGCTTCTCTCTTTGTATGCAAATTATTATGACCCTGGGGAAGTCTCCCTATGGGTGATGGGGGAAACCAGACGTGGACTCCTTGCCCAGTGTGCTTAGAGGAATGTGGCTGCACCTCACTGACGAGGCCCATAGAAGGCCGAAACGATCGTCTGGGGTTGTCATGTTCCTTGTTCAGAGGAGAATTGCCTGGTATTTCGGGGCTGGACTGACCTTACTTGGCGGGATCAGACTGATATACTTCAGGAAAGTTTTCTTCTGTGAAAAGCACACTGGTCTAAAAGAGGCTGCTTCCGGGTGGTAAATCGCCATAGAACAAGCCACTGAGCTGTTGTTCGTTCCTGGTAGAGCGCTTCTCTCTTTGTATGCAAATTATTATGACCCTGGGGAAGTCTCCCTATGGGTGATGGGGGAAACCAGACGTGGACTCCTTGCCCAGTGTGCTTAGAGGAATGTGGCTGCACCTCACTGACGAGGCCCATAGGAGGCCGAAACGATCGTCTGGGGTTGTCATGTTCCTTGTTCAGAGGAGAATTGCCTGGTATTTCGGGGCTGGACTGACCTTACTTGGCGGGATCAGACTGATATACTTCAGGAAAGTTTTCTTCTGTGAAAAGCACTGGTCTAAAAGAGGCTGCTTCCGGGTGGTAAATCGCCATAGAACAAGCCACTGAGCTGTTGTTCGTTCCTGGTAGAGCGCTTCTCTCTTTGTATGCAAATTATTATGACCCTGGGGAAGTCTCCCTATGGGTGATGGGGGAAACCAGACGTGGACTCCTTGCCCAGTGTGCTTAGAGGAATGTGGCTGCACCTCACTGACGAGGCCCATAGAAGGCCGAAACGATCGTCTGGGGTTGTCATGTTCCTTGTTCAGAGGAGAATTGCCTGGTATTTCGGGGCTGGACTGACCTTACTTGGCGGGATCAGACTGATATACTTCAGGAAAGTTTTCTTCTGTGAAAAGCACACTGGTCTAAAAGAGGCTGCTTCCGGGTGGTAAATCGCCATAGAACAAGCCACTGAGCTGTTGTTCGTTCCTGGTAGAGCGCTTCTCTCTTTGTATGCAAATTATTATGACCCTGGGGAAGTCTCCCTATGGGTGATGGGGGAAACCAGACGTGGACTCCTTGCCCAGTGTGCTTAGAGGAATGTGGCTGCACCTCACTGACGAGGCCCATAGAAGGCCGAAACGATCGTCTGGGGTTGTCATGTTCCTTGTTCAGAGGAGAATTGCCTGGTATTTCGGGCTGGACTGACCTTACTTGGCGGGATCAGACTGATATACTTCAGGAAAGTTTTCTTCTGTGAAAAGCACACTGGTCTAAAAGAGGCTGCTTCCGGGTGGTAAATCGCCATAGAACAAGCCACTGAGCTGTTGTTCGTTCCTGGTAGAGCGCTTCTCTCTTTGTATGCAAATTATTATGACCCTGGGAAGTCTCCCTATGGGTGATGGGGGAAACCAGACGTGGACTCCTTGCCCAGTGTGCTTAGAGGAATGTGGCTGCACCTCACTGACGAGGCCCATAGAAGGCCGAAACGATCGTCTGGGTTGTCATGTTCCTTGTTCAGAGGAGAATTGCCTGGTATTTCGGGGCTGGACTGACCTTACTTGGCGGGATCAGACTGATATACTTCAGGAAAGTTTTCTTCTGTGAAAAGCACACTGGTCTAAAAGAGGCTGCTTCCGGGTGGTAAATCGCCATAGAACAAGCCACTGAGCTGTTGTTCGTTCCTGGTAGAGCGCTTCTCTCTTTGTATGCAAATTATTATGACCCTGGGGAAGTCTCCCTATGGGTGATGGGGGAAACCAGACGTGGACTCCTTGCCCAGTGTGCTTAGAGGAATGTGGCTGCACCTCACTGACGAGGCCCATAGAAGGCCGAAACGATCGTCTGGGGTTGTCATGTTCCTTGTTCAGAGGAGAATTGCCTGGTATTTCGGGGCTGGACTGACCTTACTTGGCGGGATCAGACTGATATACTTCAGGAAAGTTTTCTTCTGTGAAAAGCACACTGGTCTAAAAGAGGCTGCTTCCGGGTGGTAAATCGCCATAGAACAAGCCACTGAGCTGTTGTTCGTTCCTGGTAGAGCGCTTCTCTCTTTGTATGCAAATTATTATGACCCTGGGGAAGTCTCCCTATGGGTGATGGGGGAAACCAGACGTGGACTCCTTGCCCAGTGTGCTTAGAGGAATGTGGCTGCACCTCACTGACGAGGCCCATAGAAGGCCGAAACGATCGTCTGGGGTTGTCATGTTCCTTGTTCAGAGGAGAATTGCCTGGTATTTCGGGGCTGGACTGACCTTACTTGGCGGGATCAGACTGATATACTTCAGGAAAGTTTTCTTCTGTGAAAAGCACACTGGTCTAAAAGAGGCTGCTTCCGGGTGGTAAATCGCCATAGAACAAGCCACTGAGCTGTTGTTCGTTCCTGGTAGAGCGCTTCTCTCTTTGTATGCAAATTATTATGACCCTGGGGAAGTCTCCCTATGGGTGATGGGGGAAACCAGACGTGGACTCCTTGCCCAGTGTGCTTAGAGGAATGTGGCTGCACCTCACTGCCGAGGCCCATAGAAGGCCGAAACGATCGTCTGGGTTGTCATGTTCCTTGTTCAGAGGAGAATTGCTGGTATTTCGGGGCTGGACTGACCTTACTTGGCGGGATCAGACTGATATACTTCAGGAAAGTTTTCTTCTGTGAAAAGCACACTGGTCTAAAAGAGGCTGCTTCCGGGTGGTAAATCGCCATAGAACAAGCCACTGAGCTGTTGTTCGTTCCTGGTAGAGCGCTTCTCTCTTTGTATGCAAATTATTATGACCCTGGGGAAGTCTCCCTATGGGTGATGGGGGAAACCAGACGTGGACTCCTTGCCCAGTGTGCTTAGAGGAATGTGGCTGCACCTCACTGACGAGGCCCATAGAAGGCCGAAACGATCGTCTGGGGTTGTCATGTTCCTTGTTCAGAGGAGAATTGCCTGGTATTTCGGGGCTGGACTGACCTTACTTGGCGGGATCAGACTGATATACTTCAGGAAAGTTTTCTTCTGTGAAAAGCACACTGGTCTAAAAGAGGCTGCTTCCGGGTGGTAAATCGCCATAGAACAAGCCACTGAGCTGTTGTTCGTTCCTGGTAGAGCGCTTCTCTCTTTGTATGCAAATTATTATGACCCTGGGGAAGTCTCCCTATGGGTGATGGGGGAAACCAGACGTGGACTCCTTGCCCAGTGTGCTTAGAGGAATGTGGCTGCACCTCACTGACGAGGCCCATAGAAGGCCGAAACGATCGTCTGGGGTTGTCATGTTCCTTGTTCAGAGGAGAATTGCCTGGTATTTCGGGGCTGGACTGACCTTACTTGGCGGGATCAGACTGATATACTTCAGGGAAAGTTTTCTTCTGTGAAAAGCACACTGGTCTAAAAGAGGCTGCTTCCGGGTGGTAAATCGCCATAGAACAAGCCACTGAGCTGTTGTTCGTTCCTGGTAGAGCGCTTCTCTCTTTGTATGCAAATTATTATGACCCTGGGGAAGTCTCCCTATGGGTGATGGGGGAAACCAGACGTGGACTCCTTGCCCAGTGTGCTTAGAGGAATGTGGCTGCACCTCACTGACGAGGCCCATAGAAGGCCGAAACGATCGTCTGGGGTTGTCATGTTCCTTGTTCAGAGGAGAATTGCCTGGTATTTCGGGGCTGGACTGACCTTACTTGGCGGGATCAGACTGATATACTTCAGGAAAGTTTTCTTCTGTGAAAAGCACACTGGTCTAAAAGAGGCTGCTTCCGGGTGGTAAATCGCCATAGAACAAGCCACTGAGCTGTTGTTCGTTCCTGGTAGAGCGCTTCTCTCTTTGTATGCAAATTATTATGACCCTGGGGAAGTCTCCCTATGGGTGATGGGGGAAACCAGACGTGGACTCCTTGCCCAGTGTGCTTAGAGGAATGTGGCTGCACCTCACTGACGAGGCCCATAGAAGGCCGAAACGATCGTCTGGGGTTGTCATGTTCCTTGTTCAGAGGAGAATTGCCTGGTATTTCGGGGCTGGACTGACCTTACTTGGCGGGATCAGACTGATATACTTCAGGAAAGTTTTCTTCTGTGAAAAGCACACTGGTCTAAAAGAGGCTGCTTCCGGGTGGTAAATCGCCATAGAACAAGCCACTGAGCTGTTGTTCGTTCCTGGTAGAGCGCTTCTCTCTTTGTATGCAAATTATTATGACCCTGGGGAAGTCTCCCTATGGGTGATGGGGGAAACCAGACGTGGACTCCTTGCCCAGTGTGCTTAGAGGAATGTGGCTGCACCTCACTGACGAGGCCCATAGAAGGCCGAAACGATCGTCTGGGGTTGTCATGTTCCTTGTTCAGAGGAGAATTGCCTGGTATTTCGGGGCTGGACTGACCTTACTTGGCGGGATCAGACTGATATACTTCAGGAAAGTTTTCTTCTGTGAAAAGCACACTGGTCTAAAAGAGGCTGCTTCCGGGGTGGGTAAATCGCCATAGAACAAGCCACTGAGCTGTTGTTCGTTCCTGGTAGAGCGCTTCTCTCTTTGTATGCAAATTATTATGACCCTGGGAAGTCTCCCTATGGGTGATGGGGGAAACCAGACGTGGACTCCTTGCCCAGTGTGCTTAGAGGAATGTGGCTGCACCTCACTGACGAGGCCCATAGAAGGCCGAAACGATCGTCTGGGGTTGTCCATGTTCCTTGTTCAGAGGAGAATTGCCTGGTATTTCGGGGCTGGATCTGACCTTACTTGGCGGGATCAGACTGATATACTTCAGGAAAGTTTTCTTCTGTGAAAAGCACACTGGTCTAAAAGAGGCTGCTTCCGGGTGGTAAATCGCCATAGAACAAGCCACTGACTGTTGTTCGTTCCTGGTAGAGCGCTTCTCTCTTTGTATGCAAATTATTATGACCCTGGGGAAGTCTCCCTATGGGTGATGGGGGAAACCAGACGTGGACTCCTTGCCCAGTGTGCTTAGAGGAATGTGGCTGCACCTCACTGACGAGGCCCATAGAAGGCCGAAACGATCGTCTGGGGTTGTCATGTTCCTTGTTCAGAGGAGAATTGCCTGGTATTTCGGGGCTGGACTGACCTTACTTGGCGGGATCAGACTGATATACTTCAGGAAAGTTTTCTTCTGTGAAAAGCACACTGGTCTAAAAGAGGCTGCTTCCGGGTGGTAAATCGCCATAGAACAAGCCACTGAGCTGTTGTTCGTTCCTGGTAGAGCGCTTTCTCTTTGTATGCAAATTATTATGACCCTGGGGAAGTCTCCCTATGGGTGATGGGGGAAACCAGACGTGGACTCCTTGCCCAGTGTGCTTAGAGGAATGTGGCTGCACCTCACTGACGAGGCCCATAGAAGGCCGAAACGATCGTCTGGGGTTGTCATGTTCCTTGTTCAGAGGAGAATTGCCTGGTATTTCGGGGCTGGACTGACCTTACTTGGCGGGATCAGACTGATATACTTCAGGAAAGTTTTCTTCTGTGAAAAGCACACTGGTCTAAAAGAGGCTGCTTCCGGGTGGTAAATCGCCATAGAACAAGCCACTGAGCTGTTGCTTCGTTCTGGTAGAGCGCTTCTCTCTTTGTATGCAAAATTAGTATGACCCTGGGGAAGTCTCCCTATGGGTGATGGGGGAAACCAGACGTGGACTCCTTGCCCAGTGTGCTTAGAGGAATGGTGGCTGCACCTCACTGACGAGGCCCATAGAAGGCCGAAACGATCGATGGGGTTGTCATGTTCCTTGTTCAGAGGAGAATTGCCTGGTATTTCGGGGCTGGACTGACCTTACTTGGCGGGATCAGACTGATATACTTCAGGAAAGTTTTTCTTCTGTGAAAAGCACACTGGTCTAAAAGAGGCTGCTTCCGGGTGGTAAATCGCCATAGAACAAGCCACTGAGCTGTTGTTCGTTCCTGGTAGAGCGCTTCTCTCTTTGTATGCAAATTATTATGACCCTGGGGAAGTCTCCCTATGGGTGATGGGGGAAACCAGACGTGGACTCCTTGCCCAGTGTGCTTAGAGGAATGTGGCCTGCACCTCACTGACGAGGCCCATAGAAGGCCGAAACGATCGTCTGGGGTTGTCATGTTCCTTGTTCAGAGGAGAATTGCCTGGTATTTCGGGGCTGGACTGACCTTACTTGGCGGGATCAGACTGATATACTTCAGGAAAGTTTTCTTCTGTGAAAAGCACACTGGGTCTAAAAGAGGCTGCTTCCGGGTGGTAAATCGCCATAGAACAAGCCACTGAGCTGTTTGTTCGTTCCTGGTAGAGCGCTTCTCTCTTTGTAAGCAAATTATTATGACCCTGGGGAAGTCTCCCTATGGGTTCGATGGGGGAAACCAGACGTGGACTCCTTGCCCAGTGGTGCTTAGAGGAATGTGGCTGCACCTCACTGACGAGGCCCATAGAAGGCCGAAACGATCGTCTGGGGTTGTCATGTTCCTTGTTCAGAGAGGAGAATTGCCTGGTATTTCGGGGCTGGACTGACCTTACTTGGCGGGATCAGACTGATATACTTCAGGAAAGTTTTCTTCTCTGTGAAAAGCACACTGGTCTAAAGAGAGCTGCTTCCGGTGGTAAATCGCCATAGAACAAGCCACTGAGCTGTTGTTCGTTCCTGGTAGTAGCGCTTCTCTCTTTGTATGCAAATTATTATGACCCTGGGGAAGTCTCCCTATGGGTGATGGGGGGAAACCAGACGTGGACTCCTTGCCCAGTGTGCTTAGAGGAATGTGGCTGCACCTCACTGACGAGGCCCATAGAAGGCCGAAACGATCGTCTGGGGTTGTCATGTTCCTTGTTCAGAGGAGAATTGCCCTGGTATTTCGGGGCTGGACCTGACCTTACTTGGCGGGATCAGACTGATATACTTCAGGAAAGTTTTCTTCTGTGAAAAGCACACTGGTCTAAAAGAGGCTGCTTCCGGGTGGTAAATCGCCATAGAACAAGCCACTGAGCTGTTTTTCGTTCCTGGTAGAGCGCTTCTCTCTTTGTATGCAAATTATATGACCCTGGGGAAGTCTCCCTATGGTGATGGGGGAAACCAGACGTGGACTCCTTGCCCAGTGTGCTTAGAGGAATGTGGCTGCACCTCACTGACGAGGCCCATAGAAGGCCGAAACGATCGTCTGGGGTTGTCATGTTCCTTGTTCAGAGGAGAATTGCCTGGTATTTCGGGGCTGGACTGACTTACTTGGGCGGATCAGAGCTGATATACTTCAGGAAAGTTTTCTTCTGTGAAAAGCACACTGGTCTAAAAGAGGCTGCTTCCGGGTGGTAAATCGCAGTAGAACAAGCCACTGAGCGGTTGTTCGTTCCTGGTGAGAGCGCTTCTCTCTTTGTATGCAGAATTATTATGACCCTGGGAAGTCTCCCTATGGGTGATGGGGAAACCAGAACGTGGACTCCTTGCCCAGTGTGCTTAGAGGAATGTGGCTGCACCTCACTGACGAGGCCCATAGAAGGCCGAAACGATCGTCTGGGGTTGTCATGTTCCTTGTTCAGAGGAGAATTGCCTGGTATTTCGGGGCTGGACTGACCTTACTTGGCGGGATCAGTCTGATATACTTCAGGAAAGTTTTCTTCTGTGAAAAGCACACTGGTCTAAAAGAGGCTGCTTCCGGGTGGTAAATCGCCATAGAACAAGCCACTGAGCTGTTGTTCGTTCCTGGTAGAGCGCTTCTCTCTTTGTTGCAAATTATTATGACCCTGGGGAAAGTCTCCCTATGGGTGATGGGGGAAACCAGACGTGGACTCCTTGCCCTGTTGCTGCTTAGAGGAATGTGGCTGCACCTCACTGACGAGGCCCATAGGAGGCCGAAACGATCGTCTGGGGTTGTCATGTTCCTTGTTCAGAGGAGAATTGCCTGGTATTTCGGGGCTGGACTGACCTTACTTGGCGGGATCAGACTGATATACTTCAGAAGAGTTTTCTTCTGTGAAAAGACACCTGCGCTCTAAAAGAGGCTGCTTCCCGGGTGGTAAATCGCCATAGAACAAGCCGACTGAGCTGTTTGTTCGTTCCTGGTAGAAGCGCTTCTCTCTTTGTATGCAAATTATTATGACCCTGGGGGAAGTCTCCCTATGGGTGATGGGGAAACCCAGACGTGGACTCCTTGCCCAGTGTGCTTAGAGGAATGTGGCTGCACCTCACTGACGAGGCCCATAGAAGGCCGGAAACGATCGTCTGGGGGTTTGTCATGTTCCTTGTTCAGAGGAGAATTGCCTGGTATTTCGGGGCTGGACTGACCTTACTTGGCGGGATCAGACTGATATACTTCAGGAAAGTTTTTCTTCTGTGAAAAGCACACTGGTCTAAAAGAGGCTGCTTCCGGGTGGTAAATCGCCATAGAACAAGCCACTGAGCTGTTGTTCGTTTCCTGGTAGAGCGCTTCTCTCTTTGTATGCAAATTATTATGACCCTGGGGAAGTCTCCCTATGGGTGATGGGGGAAACCAGACGTGGACTCCTTGCCAGTGTGCTTAGAGGAATGTGGCTGCACCTCACTGACGAGGCCCATAGAAGGCCGATAAACGATCGTCTGGGGTTGTCATGTTCCTTGTTCAGAGGAGAATTGCCTGGTATTTCGGGGCTGGACTGACCTTACTTGGCGGGATCAGACTGATATACTTCAGGAAAGTTTTCTTCTGTGAAAAGCACACTGGTCTAAAAGAGGCTGCTCCGGGTGGTTAAATCGCCAATAGAACAAGCCACTGAGCTGTTGTTCGTTCCTGGTAGAGGCGCTTCTCTCTTTGTATGCAAATTATTATGACCCGGGGAAGTCCTCCCTATGGGTGATGGGGGAAACCAGACGTGGACTCCTTGCCCAGTGTGCTTAGAGGAATGTGGCCTGCACCTCACTGACGAGGCCCAATAGAAGGCCGAAACGATCGTCTGGGGCTTGTCATGTTCCTTGTTCAGAGGAGAACTTGCCTGGTATTTCGGGGCTGGACTGACCTTACTTGGCGGGATCAGACTGATATACTTCAGGAAAGTTTTCTTCTGTGAAAAGCACACTGGTCTAAACAGAGGCTGCATCCGGGTGGTAAATCGCCATAGAACAAGCCACTGAGCTGTTGTTCGTTCCTGGTAGAGCGCTTCTCTCTTTGTATGCAAATTATTATGACCCTGGGGAAGTCTCCCTATGGGTGATGGGGGAAACCAGACGTGGACCTCCTTGCCCAGTGTGCTTAGAGGAATGTGGCTGCACCTCACTGACGAGGCCATAGAAGGCCGAAACGATCGTCTGGGGTTGTCATGTTCCTTGTTCAGAGGAGAATTGCCTGGTATTTCGGGGCTGGACTGACCTTACTTGGCGGGATCAGACTGATATACTTCAGGAAAGTTTTCTTCTGTGAAAAGCACACTGGTCTAAAAGAGGCTGCTTCCGGGTGGTAAATCGCCATAGAACAAGCCACTGAGCTGTTGTTCGTTCCTGGTAGAAGCGCTTCTCTCTTTGTATGCAAATTATTATGACCCTGGGGAAGTCTCCCTATGGGTGATGGGGGGAAACCAGACGTGGACTCCTTGCCCAGTGTGCTTAGAGGAATGTGCTGCACCTCACTGACGAGGCCCATAGAAGGCCGAAAACGATCGTCTGGGGTTGTCATGTTCCTTGTTCAGAGGAGAATTGCCCTGGTATTCGGGGCTGGACTGACCTTACTTGGCGGGATCAGACTGATATACTCAGGAAAGTTTTCTTCTGTGAAAAGCACACTGGTCTAAAAAGAGGCTGCTTCCGGGTGGTAAATCGCCATAGAACAAGCCACTGAGCTGTTGTTCGTTCCTGGTAGAGCGCTTCTCTCTTTGTATGCAAATTATTATGACCCTGGGGAAGTCCTCCCTATGGGTGATGGGGGAAACCAGACGTGGACTCCTTGCCCAGTGTGCTTAGAGGAATGTGGCTGCACCTCACTGACGAGGCCCATAGAAGGCCGAAACGATCGTCTGGGGTTGTCATGTTCCTTGTTCAGAGGAGAAATTGCCTGGTATTTCGGGGCTGGACTGAACCTTACTTGGCGGGATCAGACTGATAACATTCAGGAAAGTTTTCTTCTGTGAAAAGCACACTGGTCTAAAAGAGGCTGCTTCCGGGTGGTAAATCGCATAGAACAAGCACTGAGCTGTTGTTCGTTCCTGGTTAGAGCGCTTCTCTCTTTTGTATGCCAAATTATTATGACCCTGGGGAAGTCTCCCTATTGGGTGATGGGGGAAACCAGACGTGGACTCCTTGCCCAGTGTGCTTAGAGGAATGTGGCTGCACCTCACTGACGAGGCCCATAGAAGGCCGAAACGATCGTCTGGGGTTGTCATGTTCCTTGTTCAGAGGAGAATTGCCTGGTATTTCGGGGCTGGACTGACCTTACTTGGCGGGATCAGACTGATATACTTCAGGAAAGTTTTCTTCTGTGAAAAGCACACTGGTCTAAAAGAGGCTGCCTTCGCGGGTGGTAAATCGCCATAGAACAAGCCACTGAGCTGTTGTTCGTTCCTGGTAGAGCGCTTCTCTCTTTGTATGCAAATTATTATGACCCTGGGGAAGTCTCCCTATGGGTGATGGGGGAAACCAGACGTGGACTCCTTGCCCAGTGTGCTTAGAGGAATGTGGCTGCACCTCACTGACGAGGCCCATAGAAGGCCGAAACGATCGGTCTGGGGTTGTCATGTTCCTTGTTCAGAGGAGAATTGCCTGGTATTTCGGGGCTGGGACTGACCTTACTTGGCGGGATCAGACTGATATACTTCAGGAAAGTTTTCTTCTGTGAAAAGCACACTGGGTCTAAAAGAGGCTGCTTCCGGGTGGTAAATCGCATAGAACAAGCCACTGAGCTGTTGTTCGTTCCTGGTAGAGCGCTTCTCTCTTTGTATGCAAATTTTATGACCCCTGGGGAAGGTCCTCCCTATGGGTGATGGGGGAAACCAGACGTGGACTCCTTGCCCCAGTGTGCTTAGAGGAATGTGGCTGCACCTCACTGACGAGGCCCATAGAAGGCCGAAACGATCGTCTCTGGGGTTGTGACATGTTCCTTGTTCAGAAGGAGAATTGCCTGGTATTTCGGGGCCTGGACTGACCTTACTCTGGCGGGATCAGAGCTGATATACTTCAGGAAAGTTTTCTTCTGTGAAAGCACACTGGTCTAAAAGAGGCCTGCTTCCGGGTGGTAAATCGCCATAGAACAAGCCACTGAGCTGTTTGTTCGTTCCTGGTAGAGCGCTTCTCTCTTTGTATGCAAATTATTAATGACCCTGGGGAAGGTCTCCCTATGGGTGATGGGGGAAACCAGACGTGGACTCCTTTGCCCAGTGTGCTTAGAGGAATGTGGCTGCACCTCACTGACGAGGCCATAGAAGGCCGAAACGATCGTCTGGGGTTGTCATGTTCCTTGTTCAGAGGAGAATTGCCTGGTATTTCGGGCTGGACTGACCTTACTTTGGCGGGGATCAGACTGATATACTTCAGGAAAGTTTTCTTCTGTGAAAAGCACACTGGTCTAAAAGAGGCTGCTTCCGGGTGGTAAATCGCCATAGACAAGCCACTTAGCTGTTGTTTCGTTCCTGGTAAGAGCGCTTCTCCTCTTTGTATGCAAATTATTACTGACCCTGGGGGAAGGTCTCCTATGGGTGATGGGGGAAACCAGACGTTGACTCCTTGCCCAGTGTGCTTAGAGGAACTGTGGCCTGCACCTCACTGACGAGGCCCATAGAAGGCCGAAACGATCGTCTGGGTTGTCCTGTTCCTTGTTCAGAGGAGAATTGCCTGGTATTTCGGGGGCTTGGACTGACCTTACTTGGCGGGGATCAGACCTGATATACTTCAGGAAAGTTTTCTACTGCTGAAAAGCACACTGGTCTAAAAGAGGCTGCTTCCGGGTGGTAAAATCGCCCATAGAACAAGCCACTGAGCTGTTGTTCGTTCCTGGTAGAGCGCTTCTCTCTTTGTATGCAAATTATTATGACCCTGGGCGAAGTCTCCCTATGGGTGATGGGGGAAACCAGACGTGGACTCCTTGCCCAGTGTGCTTAGAGGAATGTGGCTGCACCTCACTGACGAGGCCCATAGAAGGCCGAAACGATCGTTCTGGGGTTGTCATGTTCCTTGTTCAGAGGAGAATTGCCTGGTATTTCGGGGGCTGGACTGACCTTACTTGGCGGGATCAGACTGATATACTTCAGGAAAGTTTTCTTCTGTGAAAAGCACACTGGTCTAAAAGAGGCTGCTTCCGGGTGGTAAATCGCCATAGAACAAGCCACTGAGCTGTTGTTCGTTCCTGGTAGAGCGCTTCTCTCTTTGTATGCAAATTATTATGACCCTGGGGAAGTCTCCCTATGGGTGATCGGGGGGAAACCAGACGTGGACTCCTTGCCCAGTGTGCTTAGAGGAATGTGGCTGCACCTCACTGACGAGGCCCATAGAAGGCCGAAAACGATCGTCTGGGGTTGTCATGTTCCTTGTTCAGAGGAGAATTGCCTGGTATTCTCGGGGCTGGACTGACCTTACTTGGCGGGATCAGACTGATATACTTCAGGAAAGTTTTCTTCTGTGAAAAGCCACACTGGTCTAAAAGAGGCTGCTTCCCGGGTGGTAAATCGCCATAGAACAAGCCACTGAGCTGTTGTTCGTTCCTGGTAGAGCGCTTCTCTCTTTGTATGCAAATTATATGACCCTGGGGAAGTCTCCCTATGGGGTGATGGGGGGAAACCAGACGTGGACTCCTTGCCCAGTGTGCTTAGAGGAATGTGGCTGCACCCTCACTGACGAGGCCCATAGAAGGCCGAAACGATCGTCTGGGGTTGTCATGTTCCTTGTTCAGAGGAGAATTTCTTGGTATTTCGGGGCTGGACTGACCTTACTTGGCGGGATCAGACTGATATACTTCAGAAAGTTTTCTTCTGTTGAAAAGCACACTGGTCCTAAAAGAGGCTGCTTCCGGGTGGTAAATCGCCATAGAACAAGCCACTGAGTGTTTGTTCGTTCCTGGTAGAGCACTTCTCTCTTGTATGCAAATTATTATGACCCTGGGGAAGTCTCCCTATGGGTGATGGGGGGAAACCAGACGTGGACTCCTTGCCCAGTGTGCTTAGAGGAATGTGCTGCACCTCACTGACGAGGCCCATAGAGGCCGAAACGATCGTAGGGGTTGTCATGTTCCTTGTTCAGAGGAGAATTGCCTGGTATTTCGGGGCTGGACCTGACCTTACTTGGCGGGGATCCTGACTGATATACTTCAGGAAAGTTTTCTTCTGTGAAAAAGCACACTGGTCTAAAAGAGGCTGACTTCCCGGGTGGTAAATCGCCCATAGAACAAAGGCCACCTGAGCTGTTGTTCGTTCCTGGTAGAGCGCTTCTCTCTTTGTATGCAAATTATTATGACCCTGGGAAGTCCTCCCTATGGGTGATGGGGGAACCAGACGTGGACTCCTTGCCCAGTGTGCCTTAGAGGAATGTGGCTGCACCTCACTGACGAAGGCCATAAGAAGGCCGAAACGATCGTCTGGGGTTGTCATGTTCCTTGTTCAGAGGAGAATTGCCTGGTAATTTCGGGCTGGACTGACCTTACTGGCGGGATCAGACTGATATACTTCAGGAAAGTTTTCTTCTGTGAAAAGCACACTGGTCCTAAAGAGCTGCTTCTCCGGGTGGTAAATCGCCATAGAACAAGCCACTGAGCTGTTGTTCGTTCCTGGTAGAGCGCTTCTCTCTTTGTAATGCAAATTATTATGACCCCTGGGGAAGTCTCCCTATGGGTGATGGGGGGAAACAGACTTGGACTCCTTGCCCAGTGTGCTTACGAGGAATGTGGCTGCACCTCACTGACGAGGCCCATAGGAGGCCGAAACGATCGTCTGGGGTTGTCATGTTCCTTGTTCAGAGGAGAATTGCCTGGTATTTCGGGGCTGGACTGACCTTACTTGGCGGGATCAGACCCGAAATACTTCAGGAAGTTTTCTTCTGTGAAAAGCACAATGGTCTAAAAGAGGCTGCTTCCGGGTGGTAAATCGCCATAGAACAAGCCACTGAGCTGTTGTTCGTTCCTGGTAGAGCGCTTCTCTCTTTGTATGCAAATTATTATGACCCTGGGGATGTCTCCCTATGGGTGATGGGGGAAACCAGACGTGGACTCCCTTGCCCAGTGTGCTTAGAGGAATGTGGCTGCACCTCACTGACGAGGCCCATAGAAGGCCGAAACGATCGTCTGGGGTTGTCATGTTCCTTGTTCAGAGGAGAATTGCCTGGTATTTCGGGGCTGGACTGACCTTACTTGGCGGGATCAGACTGATATACTTCAGGAAAGTTTTCTTCTGTGAAAAGCACACTGGTCTAAAAGAGGCTGCTTCCGGGTGGTAAATCGCCATAGAACAAGCCACTGAGCTGTTGTTCAGTTCCTGGTAGAGCGCTTCTCTCTTTGTATGCAAATTATTATGACCCTGGGGAAGTCTCCCTATGGGTGATGGGGGAAACCAGACGTGGACTCCTTGCCCAGTGTGCTTAGAGGAATGTGGCTGCACCTCACTGACGAGGCCCATAGAAGGCCGAAACGATCGTCTGGGGTTGTCATGTTCCTTGTTCAGAGGAGAAATTGCCTGGTATTTCGGGGCTGGACTGACCTTACTTGGCGGGATCAGACTGATATACTTCAGGAAAGTTTTCTTCTGTGAAAAGCTCACTGGTCTAAAAGAGGCTGCTTCCGGGTGGTAAATCGCCATAGAACAAGCCACTGAGCTGTTGTTCGTTCCTGGTAGAGCGCTTCTCTCTTTGTATGCAAATTATTATGACCCTGGGGAAGTCTCCCTATGGGTGATGGGGGAAACCAGACGTGGACTCCTTGCCCAGTGTGCTTAGAGGAATGTGGCTGCACCTCACTGACGAGGCCCATAGAAGGCCGAAACGATCGTCTGGGGTTGTCATGTTCCTTGTTCAGAGGAGAATTGCCTGGTATTTCGGGGCTGGACTGACCTTACTTGGCGGGATCAGACTGATATACTTCAGGAAAGTTTTCTTCTGTGAAAAGCACACTGGTCTAAAAGAGGCTGCTTCCGGGTGGTAAATCGCCATAGAACAAGCCACTGAGCTGTTGTTCGTTCCTGGTAGAGCGCTTCTCTCTTTGTATGCAAATTATTATGACCCTGGGGAAGTCTCCCTATGGGTGATGGGGGGAAACCAGACGTGGACTCCTTGCCCAGTGTGCTTAGAGGAATGTGGCTGCACCTCACTGACGAGGCCCATAGAAGGCCGAAACGATCGTCTGGGGTTGTCATGTTCCTTGTTCAGAGGAGAATTGCCTGGTATTTTGGGGCTGGACTGACCTTACTTGGCGGGATCAGACTGATATACTTCAGGAAAGTTTTCTTCTGTGAAAAGCACACTGGTCTAAAAGAGGCTGCTTCCGGGTGGTAAATCGCCATAGAACAAGCCACTGAGCTGTTGTTCGTTCCTGGTAGAGCGCTTCTCTCTTTGTATGCAAATTATTATGACCCTGGGGAAGTCTCCCTATGGGTGATGGGGGAAACCAGACGTGGACTCCTTGCCCAGTGTGCTTAGAGGAATGTGGCTGCACCTCACTGACGAGGCCCATAGAAGGCCGAAACGATCGTCTGGGGTTGTCATGTTCCTTGTTCAGAGGAGAATTGCCTGGTATTTCGGGGCTGGACTGACCTTACTTGGCGGGATCAGACTGATATACTTCAGGAAAGTTTTCTTCTGTGAAAAGCACACTGGTCTAAAAGAGGCTGCTTCCGGGTGGTAAATCGCCATAGAACAAGCCACTGAGCTGTTGTTCGTTCCTGGTAGAGCGCTTCTCTCTTTGTATGCAAATTATTATGACCCTGGGGAAGTCTCCCTATGGGTGATGGGGGAAACCAGACGTGGACTCCTTGCCCAGTGTGCTTAGAGGAATGTGGCTGCACCTCACTGACGAGGCCCATAGAAGGCCGAAACGATCGTCTGGGGTTGTCATGTTCCTTGTTCAGAGGAGAATTGCCTGGTATTTCGGGGCTGGACTGACCTTACTTGGCGGGATCAGACTGATATACTTCAGGAAAGTTTTCTTCTGTGAAAAGCACACTGGTCTAAAAGAGGCTGCTTCCGGGTGGTAAATCGCCATAGAACAAGCCACTGAGCTGTTGTTCGTTCCTGGTAGAGCGCTTCTCTCTTTGTATGCAAATTATTATGACCCTGGGGAAGTCTCCCTATGGGTGATGGGGAAACCAGATGTGGACTCCTTGCCCAGTGTGCTTAGAGGAATGTGGCTGCACCTCACTGACGAGGCCCAAAACGATCGTCTGGGGTTGTCATGTTCCTTGTTCAGAGGAGAATTGCCTGGTATTTCGGGGCTGGACTGACCTTACTTGGCGGGATCAGACTGATATACTTCAGGAAAGTTTTCTTCTGTGAAAAGCACACTGGTCTAAAAGAGGCTGCTTCCGGGTGGTAAATCGCCATAGAACAAGCCACTGAGCTGTTGTTCGTTCCTGGTAGAGCGCTTCTCTCTTTGTATGCAAATTATTATGACCCTGGGGAAGTCTCCCTATGGGTGATGGGGGAAACCAGACGTGGACTCCTTGCCCAGTGTGCTTAGAGGAATGTGGCTGCACCTCACTGACGAGGCCCATAGAAGGCCGAAAACGATCGTCTGGGGTTGTCATGTTCCTTGTTCAGAGGAGAATTGCCTGGTATTTCGGGGCTGGACTGACCTTACTTGGCGGGATCAGACTGATATACTTCAGGAAAGTTTTCTTCTGTGAAAAGCACACTGGTCTAAAAGAGGCTGCTTCCGGGTGGTAAATCGCCATAGAACAAGCCACTGAGCTGTTGTTCGTTCCTGGTAGAGCGCTTCTCTCTTTGTATGCAAATTATTATGACCCTGGGGAAGTCTCCCTATGGGTGATGGGGGAAACCAGACGTGGACTCCTTGCCCAGTGTGCTTAGAGGAATGTGGCTGCACCTCACTGACGAGGCCCATAGAAGGCCGAAACGATCGTCTGGGGTTGTCATGTTCCTTGTTCAGAGGAGAATTGCCTGGTATTTCGGGGCTGGACTGACCTTACTTGGCGGGATCAGACTGATATACTTCAATAAAGTTTTCTTCTGTGAAAAGCACACTGGTCTAAAAGAGGCTGCTTCCGGGTGGTAAATCGCCATAGAACAAGCCACTGAGCTGTTGTTCGTTCCTGGTAGAGCGCTTCTCTCTTTGTATGCAAATTATTATGACCCTGTGGAAGTCTCCCTATGGGTGATGGGGGAAACCAGACGTGGACTCCTTGCCCAGTGTGCTTAGAGGAATGTGGCTGCACCTCACTGACGAGGCCCATAGAAGGCCGAAACGATCGTCTGGGGTTGTCATGTTCCTTGTTCAGAGGAGAATTGCCTGGTATTTCGGGGCTGGACTGACCTTACTTGGCGGGATCAGACTGATATACTTCAGGAAAGTTTTCTTCTGTGAAAAGCACACTGGTCTAAAAGAGGCTGCTTCCGGGTGGTAAATCGCCATAGAACAAGCCACTGAGCTGTTGTTCGTTCCTGGTAGAGCGCTTCTCTCTTTGTATGCAAATTATTATGACCCTGGGGAAGTCTCCCTATGGGTGATGGGGGAAACCAGACGTGGACTCCTTGCCCAGTGTGCTTAGAGGAATGTGGCTGCACCTCACTGACGAGGCCCATAGAAGGCCGAAACGATCGTCTGGGGTTGTCATGTTCCTTGTTCAGAGGAGAATTGCCTGGTATTTCGGGGCTGGACTGACCTTACTTGGCGGGATCAGACTGATATACTTCAGGAAAGTTTTCTTCTGTGAAAAGCACACTGGTCTAAAAGAGGCTGCTTCCGGGTGGTAAATCGCCATAGAACAAGCCACTGAGCTGTTGTTCGTTCCTGGTAGAGCGCTTCTCTCTTTGTATGCAAATTATTATGACCCTGGGGAAGTCTCCCTATGGGTGATGGGGGAAACCAGACGTGGACTCCTTGCCCAGTGTGCTTAGAGGAATGTGGCTGCACCTCACTGACGAGGCCCATAGAAGGCCGAAACGATCGTCTGGGGTTGTCATGTTCCTTGTTCAGAGGAGAATTGCCTGGTATTTCGGGGCTGGACTGACCTTACTTGGCGGGATCAGACTGATATACTTCAGGAAAGTTTTCTTCTGTGAAAAGCACACTGGTCTAAAAGAGGCTGCTTCCGGGTGGTAAATCGCCATAGAACAAGCCACTGAGCTGTTGTTCGTTCCTGGTAGAGCGCTTCTCTCTTTGTATGCAAATTATTATGACCCTGGGGAAGTCTCCCTATGGGTGATGGGGGGAAACCAGACGTGGACTCCTTGCCCAGTGTGCTTAGAGGAATGTGGCTGCACCTCACTGACGAGGCCCATAGAAGGCCGAAACGATCGTCTGGGGTTGTCATGTTCCTTGTTCAGAGGAGAATTGCCTGGTATTTCGGGGCTGGACTGACCTTACTTGGCGGGATCAGACTGATATACTTCAGGAAAGTTTTCTTCTGTGAAAAGCACACTGGTCTAAAAGAGGCTGCTTCCGGGTGGTAAATCGCCATAGAACAAGCCACTGAGCTGTTGTTCGTTCCTGGTAGAGCGCTTCTCTCTTTGTATGCAAATTATTATGACCCTGGGGAAGTCTCCCTATGGGTGATGGGGGAAACCAGACGTGGACTCCTTGCCAGTGTGCTTAGAGGAATGTGGCTGCACCTCACTGACGAGGGCCCATAGAAGGCCGAAACGATCGTCTGGGGTTGTCATGTTCCTTGTTCAGAGGAGAATTGCCTGGTATTTCGGGGCTGGACTGACCTTACTTGGCGGGATCAGACTGATATACTTCAGGAAAGTTTTCTTCTGTGAAAAGCACACTGGTCTAAAAGAGGCTGCTTCCGGGTGGTAAAATCGCCATAGAACAAGCCACTGAGCTGTTGTTCGTTCCTGGTAGAGCGCTTCTCTCTTTGTATGCAAGACTTTAAGCCTATATATCTTTAAATAAAGTTGGGATCTTAGTCACACAATATGGCCATATTCTGCTAAGCCAGTCACCACTTTCAAGGTGTCCCAAAATAAGACTGGTCCTAACACTAGTCTGTTTAGCTTTGCTGGGCTGAGTCATTCGATTCTAATATTAAATACAGAATTCCAACATTGCAGTGCTATGCCTCAAATCATTGAGGAAAACAGTTCCGGCTAACTAGGAAGACTCTCCAAACAGATGTGAGTAAATTCAAAAGTATTCTTTATTAAGTGCACTGTGCACTTAAAAACAAAGAGCGGACAATAGCAAAATGACCACCACACAGTGGTCACAGAAAGGCAGCAACAGCAGACGCATTTCATGCGGGTCCACCGCACTTGATCACTGCTTAACACATGCAACTGCCTGCAGTCTATTTAAAGGGACATATAATTCAGCAATTAACATCACATGTATCATACTTAATAAGAAAGTCAAAGCGAAACCCTTAGTACTGTACCAGCAAAGTCCAAAATGTGTGAGAACGTATGTGTGTATTAGCAATGCAAATAACATATGAGAAATCAATTGGCCGGAAACAGCCGCAAACAGCTGCACACAAGCAGGCAGACTGAAAGTAAGTCAATATGCTGACAGCTGATAGTGCGTCATTCAATTCTAATATTAAATACAGAATTCCAACATTGCAGTGCTATGCCTCAAATCATGACTGCACAGAATGAAACTCCCTAGCTGAGTGTGTATATATATATATATATATATATATATATACCATGATCACATTATATGGAATACACCTGGGTTCCTGGGTTGGGTGGTGTGCATTAACCAAAGGGATTTGGTCAACTCCCTATTATAGAAGCAAACACAAGGGGGGGTTGGTTAAGCACACCACAAAAAAAAAAAAAAAAAAAACCTTTTTAAGTTTTTAAAATACTAGCACACATATTGTGGGAGTGCTGCCAAAAAGAACAAAACAACAGAGAGGGTTGGTGCACATCCAAATACTTGAATCCACATGTTTATAACATTTACAAGCAAAATTATATTTATGCTGCGAGACTTTAAGCCTATATATCTTTAAATAAAGTTGGGATCTTAGTCACACAATATGGCCATATTCTGCTAAGCCAGTCACCACTTTCAAGGTGTCCCAAAATAAGACTGGTCCTAACACTAGTCTGTTTAGCTTTGCTGGGCTGAGTCATTCGATTCTAATATTAAATACAGAATTCCAACATTGCAGTGCTATGCCTCAAATCATGACTGCACAGAATGAAACTCCCTAGCTTTATATATATATATATATATATATATATATATATATACACCATAGTCACATTATACTAGTCAGTTTACCTTTGCTGGGCTGAGTCATTCGTTTCTAATATTAAATACAGAATTCCAACATTGCAGTGCTATGCCTCAAATCATGACTGCACAGAATGAAACTCCCTAGCTGAGTATATATATATATATACCATGATCACATTATATGGAATACACCTGGGTTCCTGGGCTGGGTGGTGTGCATTAACCAAAGGGATTTGGTCAACTCCCTATTATAGAAGCAAACACAAGGGGGAGGGGGTTGGTTAAGCACACCACACAAAAAAAAAAAAAAATTTAAGTTTTTAAAATACTAGCACACATTTTGTCGGAGTGCTGCCAAAAAGACCAAAACAATAACAAAACAACAGAGAGGGTTGGCGCACATCCAAATACTTGAATCCATATGTTTAGAACATTTACAAGCAAAATTATATTTATGCTGCAAGACTTTAAACCTATATATCTTTAAATAAAGTTGGGATCTTAGTCACACAATATGGCCATAGTCTGCTAAGCCAGTCACCACTTTCAAGGTGTCCCAAAATAAGACTGGTCCTAACACTAGTCTGTTTAGCTTTACTGGGCTGAGTCATTCGATTCTAATATTAAATACAGAATTCCAACATTGCAGTGCTATGCCTCAAATCATGACTGCACAGAATGAAACTCCCTAGCTGAGTATATATATATATATATATATATATATATATATATATATATATATATATACCATGATCAAATTATATGGAATACACCTGGGTTCCTGGGCTGGGTGGTGTGCATTAACCAAAGGGATTTAGTCAACTCCCTATTATAGAAGCAAGCACAATGCGAGGTTGGTTAAGAAAACCACAAAAAAAAAAATCATTTTTAAGTTTTTTAAAATACTAGCACACATATTGTGGGAGTGCTGCCAAAAAGACCAAAACAATAACAAAACAACAGAGAGGGTTGGTGCACATCCAAATACTTGAATCCACATGTTTATAACATTTACAAGCAAAATTATATTTATGCTGCAAGACTTTAAGCCTATATGGGCGCGATCTGATATACGGCGTAGTTTGCGGCGCAAGCGAGGGAACCCGCGTTGCCCGCAGTTTCAGCTCGCAACTCGAGCTATCCAATAAACGGCGCCGTCAGATGCTAACGTGCCGTAAGTCGGATAAACCAGCGATGTCCAGAAATCTGCGTAAGTACAAATTTCTGGCGTCACCAGTGACTTACGGCATGTTAGAAACTGCTGGCACCTAAAAAACCTGACTAAAGTCTAAATCTCCCGTAACTGTCTAACACGCCTCCTAAACATAGACCGACACGTCTAACCCTCTATCCGCTATCCCCCCTCACTATCCTAACAATAAAAAATGTATTAACCCCTAAACCGCCGCTCCCGGACCCCGCCACCACCTAATAAAGTTATTAACCCCCTAAACCGCCGCTCCCGGACCCCGCCGCCAGCTATATTAAATCTATAACCCCCTAAAGTGAGCCCCTAACACCGCCGCCATCTACCTTACCTACCCCCTAAAGTGAGCCCCTACCCTGCTGCCATCTACCTTACCTACCCCTTAATGTGAGCCCCTTACACCGCCGCTATATACCTTACCTACCACCTAAAGTGAGCCCCTACCCCGCCGCCATCTATATTAAATTATTTAACCCCTAAAATACTAAACTATCCCTACCACTAAACCTAAGTCTAACCCTACAAATAGCCCTGAAAAGGGCTTTTTGCGTGGCATTACCCCAAAGTAAACTGCTCTTTTGCCAGCCCTTAAAAGGGCTTTTGGCGGGGCTTTGTCACAAAGTAATCAGCCCTTTTGCCTACAATCTAAATCCCCCTACACCGCTGCCACCTATAATAAATGTATTAACCCCTAATCTAATCCCCCTACACCGCCGCCACCTATATTAAACACGATAACCCCTAATCTAATCCCCCTACACTGCCGCCAGCTATATTAACTATATTAATCCTAATTATATTAGGGTTAATATAGTTAATATAATTATTATATTATATATATATTAACTATATTAACCCTAATTATATTAGGGTTTAATATAGTTAATATCGTTATTATATTATATATATATATATATTAAGTATAATAACCCTATCTAACTCTAACATCCCTAACTAAACTCTTATTAAAATAAATCTAATATTAATATTATTAATGAAAATATTCCTATTTAAATCTAAATACTTACTTATAAAATAAACCCTAAGATAGCTACAATGTAATTAATAATTACATTGTAGCTATTTTAGGGTTTATATTTATTTTACAGGTAACTTGGTAATTATTTTAACTAGGTAGCTATTAAATAGTTAATAACTATTTAATAGCTACCTAGTTAAAATAATTAATTTACCTGTAAAATAAATCCTAACCTAAGTTACAAATACACCTACACTATCAATAAATTAAATAAACTACAAATATCTAAACTAAAATACAATTAAATAAACTAAACTAAATTACAAAAAAACCCACTAAATTACAAAAAATAAAAAAATTATTACAAGATTTTTAAGCTAATTACACCTATTCTAAGCCCCCTAATAAAATAATAAAGCCCCCCCCAAAAAAATTCCCCTACCCTTTTCTAAATTAAAAAAGTTCAAAGCTCTTTTACCTTACCAGCCCTTAAAAGAGCCTTTTGCGGGGCATGCCCCAAATAAAACTGCTCTTTTGCCTGAAAAAAAACACACAATACCACCCCCAACATTACAACCCACCACCCACATACCCCTATTCTAAACCCACCCGAACCCCCCTTAAAAAAACCTAACACTACCCCCCTGAAGATCTCCCTACCTTGTCTTCACCCAAACGGGCCGAACTCCTCATCCGATCCGGGTGATGTCTTTATCCAAGCGGCAAAGAAGAAGTCTTCATCCCAGCGATGTCTTTATCCAAGGTTCAGCCAATCGGATTGAACTTGAATCTGATTGGCTGATTCAATCAGCCAATCAGATTTTTCTACCTTAATTCCGATTGGCTGATAGAATCCTATCAGCCAATCCGAATTCGACGGACGCCATCTTGGATGACGTCATTTAAAGGTACCTCATTCGTCGTTCAGTCGTCGGCCGGGATGGATGCTCCGCGTCGGAGGAGCGAAGAAAGAAGATTGAAGATGCCGCTTGATGGAACATGCTGCCGGATGGAAGAAGACTTTGCTGCCGCTTTGATAAAGAAATTGCCGGGATGAAGACTTCTTCTTTGCCGCTTGGATAAAGACATTGCCTGGATCGGATGAGGAGTTCGGCCCGGTTGGGTGAAGACAAGGTAGCGAGATCTTCAGGGGGGTAGTGTTAGGTTTTTTAAAGGGGGGTTTGGGTGGGTTTAGAATAGGGGTATGTGGGTGGTGGGTTGTAATGTTGGGGGGGTTGTGTTCTTTTTTTTTTACAGGCAAAAGAGCTGTTAACTTGGGGTAAATACCCCGCAATTATATTGTAGCTATCTTAGGGTTTATTTTATAGGTAAGTATTTAGATTTAAATAGGAATATTTTAGTTTATAATATGAATTAGATTTATTTAATAAGAATTTAGTTAGGGGTGTTAGGGTTAGATAGAGTTAATATAGTTAATATAAATACTATAGTAACTATATTAACTATATTAACCCTAATATAATTAGGGTTAATATAGTTAATATATATAATGTAATAACTATATTAACTATAATATACTTAGGGTTAATATAGATAATATAGCTGGCGGCGGGGTAGGTAGATTAAATTAGGGAAAGAAATTTAAAAAATAGAGAGAGTAGAGAATATTGCTGTATATTTAATATTCGGTGCTACCCTTGAATAATAAATTTAAACAACAAAAAAGATAGACAAATATTGGGGCATCTGTAAATGTCCCAAAAAAGCAAGGGATAAAAAAGCACACGAAAAGTTATGTTGAAACAATCCAATTTCTTTATTTAACTGTCCCACTTCACATTCAGTGTTCAATCTGTTCCTCCGGGCTGCAGTAGTTAGAGGAACTTCTTACAATTTAAAATACAAATTCAAAACAAAAGCAGTACATAAAGCTATCAAAATATCTCAATCCCTATGCATACGTATGCAGACTAAAGAAATGCAAGACTATAGGATAACATATGTGAAAATCATGCACACAATGTCTAAATACAATATAATATAGTAGTGTCTTGTATTTAGACATTGTGTGCATGATTTTCACATATGTTATCCTATAGTCTTGCATTTCTTTAGTCTGCATACGTATGCATAGGGATTGAGATATTTTGATAGCTTTATGTACTGCTTTTGTTTTGAATTTGTATTTTAAATTGTAAGAAGTTCCTCTAACTACTGCAGTCCGGAGGAACAGATTTAAAACTGAATGTGAAGTGGGACAGTTAAATAAAGAGATTAAATTAGGGGTTAATAATTTTAATATAGATGGCGGCGGTGTAAGGGGCTTACATTAGGGGTTAATACTATTAATATAGGTGGCGGCGGTGTAGGGAGTGCAGGTTATAGGGCAAAAGAGCTGTTTACTTTGGGGCAAAGCCCCGCTAAAGGCCCTTTTAAGGGCTGGTAATAGAGCTTATTACTTTAGGGATATTAGATTAGGGGTTAATAATATTAATATAGCTGGCGGCGGTATAGGGGGATTAGATTAGGGGTTAATAATTTTTATATAGGTGGCGGCGGTGTAAGGGGTCAGATTAGGGGATAGATCAGGTAGATGGCGGCAGTGTAAGGGGTTCACATTAGATCAGTTAGATGGTGGCGGTTTTAGGGGCTCACAGTAGGGGGTTAGTTTATGTAGATGGCGGCAGAGTCCGGGAGCGGCGGTTTAGGGGTTAAATACTTTATTAGGGATCGCGGTTGACAGGTAGATAGACATTGCGCATCCGTTAGGTGTTAGGTTTTATTTTGCAGGCAGTTTGGGTAGTTACGGGGATCCAATAGTCAGCGTAAGGCTTCTTACGGCTGCTTTTTGTGGCGAGGTGAAATGGAGTGAGATTTCTCCATTTTCGCCACGTAAGTCCTTACGCTGTATATTGGATACCAAACTGGCGCTGGTTTGGTATACCTGTCTATGGCCCAAAAAACTACGGGCAACGCCAGAAAGCTACGCGCGTAACTTCTAAGTTACGCCGTATATAGGATACCAAACCAGCGCAAATATTGGCGTCGCCTGCTTTTGCGGACGGCGATTTTTATCGGATCGGGCCCTATATCTTTAAATAAAGTTGGGATCTTAGTCACACAATATGGCCATATCCTGCTAAGCCAGTCACCACTTTCAAGGTGTCCTAAAATAAGACTGGTCCTAACACTAGTCTGTTTAGCTTTGCTGGGCTGAGTCATTTGATTCTAATATTAAATACAGAATTCCAACATTGCAGTGCTATGCCTCAAATCATGACTGCACAGAATGAAACTCCCCAAGCTGAGTGTATATATATATATATATATATATATATATACCATGATCACATTATATGGAATAATACACCTGGGTTCCTGGCTGGGTGGTGTGCATTAACCAAAGGGATTTGGTCAACTCCCTATTATAGAAGCAAACACAAGGGGGAGGGGGTTGGTTAAGCACACCACAAAAAAAAAAAAAAAAAACATTTTTAAGTTTTAAAATACTAGCACACATATTGTGGTAGTGCTGCCAAAAAAGACCAAAACAATAACAAAACAACAGAGAGGGTTGGCGCACATCCAAATACTTGAATCCACATGTTTATAACATTACAAGCAAAATTATATTTATGCTGCAAGACTTTAAGCCTATATATCTTTATTATATAAATACATTTTATTGAAGTCATAAAAAGATACAGGATATGGGGTAAGCCCCAAAACATTTATACATCAATGTATACGTAGTATACTGTTAGCTACATAATATATTCACATATCTCAAGTGTTACTATACAATGTGGGCTGTCTCACAGAAAGACTTCATTTTTTATTATAGAGTATCATAGAAGTAAAATTAACAGTAATGGTCCTCTCCCAGCTTGTAAGAAGATAATTAGGGTATCTATTCAATAAGGTTAGGGCTAGGGAGGAGGGGGCTCTATAGTTTATGGGGTAGGGGCGGATGCAGCGGACGAGAGGCCGCTCAAAGTAGAGTGGGGGGGTGGAGGGCAGGAGCCAGTTAGGTATGTCAAATTTGTAAGCAGGGGTTACTCAGGGTATAGGAATTTATATGCATAGTTGAGGGGCTTCAATAAGATAATAAGGGTAGTTCCTTAAGAACGTATATGGAGGGGGGGATATTAGTATATATGGATTATACATGAATCTCTGGGTGAGCTCCTCTCCTGGGGAAATGTCAGCTATAGACGATGCGGGAAAA
>NW_026512929.1:343487-354744 GCF_027579735.1 Bombina bombina | reverse complement strand
GTTGAGTCCTCTCAAAGTACCCTGGGGGCAGGTAGGCGCCACAGCAGAGCTGTGGCGAGGTGCAGAGGGTATTTTTTTGCTGACTTTATTATAAATGGCTATAAATACTTTAGCAGTTAATCCTTCCCTTAATACTTACGGTTTCCAAAAATTATTTCACCCTATGTGGGATTGAGTTAATTTTGAAAATTGACGGTTTAACGCACTTTTGAAAAAATTGTTAACTTTTTATTTTTTAAAGACACAGTACACGCTTTCTGAGAACTGTTTAAAGCATTTAATAAAGTGTGTAAAACGACTATTGTTGGGTTTTACTGGTCTGTTCAGCATGTCTGACATTGAGGAATCTCAGTGTTCTATGTGTTTAGATGCCATTGTGGAACCCTCTCTTACATTGTGTAACTCTTGTAATGAAAGGGCCTTACATTGTAAAGAGCATATTCTAAATAAAGATAGTGTGTTTAAGGATGTGATTATCAGTCTGAAGAGAATCAGGATATGCCATCCATTTCTCCCCAAGTGTCACAACCTTTAACGCCCACACAGGCGACAAGTACTTCTAGTGCGTCTAATTCCTTTACTCTGCAGGAGATGGCTGCAGTTATGTCAACTAACCTTACAGAGGTATTATCTAAATTACCAGTGTTACAGGGTAAATGCAGTAGGTCAGGTATTAATGTGAATACTGAATCCTCTGATGCTTTATTAGCTATTTCCGATATACCCTCACAGTGTTCTGAGTTGGGGGTCAGGGAATTGCTGTCTGAGGGAGAGATTTCAGACTCAGGGAATGTGTTACCTCAGACAGATTCGGACGCTATGTCCTTTAAATTTAAGCTTGAACACCTCCGCCAGTTACTTCGGGAGGTTTTAGCGACTCTGGATGATTGTGACCCTATTGTAATACCACCAGAGAAATTGTGTAAGATGGACACCTACTTACACTGATGTTTTTCCAGTTCCTAAAAGAATTTCGGAAATTATAAAAAAGGAATGGGATAGACCAGGTATACCGTTTTCTCCCCCTCCTAATTTTAAGAAAATGTTTCCCATATCAGACACCATTCGGGACTTGTGGCAAACGGTCCCTAAGGTAGAGGGAGCAATATCTACCCTGGCTAAGCGTACAACTATACCTATTGAGGACAGTTGTGCTTTCAAAGACCCTATGGATAAAAAATTAGAGGGTCTTCTAAAGAAATTATTTATTAATCAGGGGTTTCTTTTACAACCTACGGCTTGCATTGTTCCAGTAACTACTGCAGCAGCTTTTTGGTTTGAGGCCCCGTTAGATGATATTTTGGATAGAATTAAGGCTCTCAAGCTAGCTAATTCTTTTATTACTGATGCCGCTTTTCAAAATTGCTAAATTAGCGGCGAAAAACGCAGGATTTGCTATTCTAGCGTGTAGAGCGTTCTGGCTCAAATCTTGGTCTGCTGATGTATCATCAAAAACTAAGCTTTTAACTATTCCTTTTAAAGTTAAGACCCTTTTCGGGCCTGAATTGAAGGAAATCATTTTTGACATTACAGGAGGTAAAGGCCATGCCCTACCTCAGGATAAGGCTGTTAAGATGAGGGGTAAACAAAATAATTTTCGTTCCTTTCGGAATTTTAAAGGAGGACACTCTGCTTCCTCTTCCTCCACAAAGCAGGAAGGGAATTTTACCCAGTCTAAGTCAGTCTGGAGACCCAACCAGAATTGGAATAAAGGTAAACAATCCAAGAAGCCCGCTGCTGCTACAAAGACAGCATGAAGGGGCGGCCCCCGATCCGGGACCGGATCTAGTAGGGGGCAGACTTTCTTTCATTGCCCAGGCTTGGGCAAGAGATATTCAGGACCCCTGGGCGCTGGAAATAGTGACCCACGGTTATCAATTGGAATTCAAGGATTTTCTCCCAAGAGGGAAATTTCATCTTTCAAGATTATCTGCAGACCAGATAAAGAGAGGCGTTCTTACGCTGTGTAAAAGACCTTTCTACCATGGGAGTAATTTGTCCCGTTCCAAAATCGGGACGGGGTTTTACTCAAATCTTTTTGTGGTTCCCAAAAAAAGAGGGAACTTTCAGACCCATTTTAGACCTCAAGTGTCTAAACAAGTTTCTCAGAGTCCCATCGTTCAAAATGGAGACTATACGAACAATCTTACCAATGATCCATTAGGGTCAATATGACTACCGTGGACTTTAAGGATGCTTACCTTCATATTCCTATCCACAAGGCTCATCAGTTTCTAAGGTTTGCCTTCCTGGACAAACATTATCAGTTCGTGGCTCTTCCCTTCGGGTTGGCCACAGCACCCAGAATCTTCACAAAGGTTCTAGGGTCTCTTCCGGCGGTTCTCGGACCGCGAGGCATAGCAGTGGCGCCTTATCTGGACGATATTCTGATTCAGGCGTCAACTTATCAGCTGAAAAAAATCTCACACGGACAACAGTGTTGTCTTTCCTGAGAACTGATGGTGGAAGATGAACATAGAGAAAAGTTCACTAGTTCCACAGACAAGGGTTCCTTTCTTGGGAACTCTGATAGACTCGGTAGACATGAAAATATTTCTGACTGAGATCAGAAAATCAAAGATTCTAAGTACTTGCCGAGTACTTCAGTCCATTCCTCGGCCATCAGTAGCTCAGTGTATGGAGGTAATTGGATTAATGGTAGCGGCAATGGACATCATTCCGTTTGCTCGCTTTCATCTCAGACCACTGCAGCTGTGCATGCTCGGACAGTGGAATGGGGATTATGCAGATTTATCTCCTCAGATAAATCTAGATCAAGAAACCAGAGACTCTCTTCTTTTGGTGGTTGTCGCCGGATCATCTGTCCCAGGGGACTTTGTTTCCGCAGACCTTCGTGGGTGATAGTGACAACGGACGCCAGCCTTCTGCGGTGCAGTCTGGAATTCCCTGAAGGCTCAGGGTGGTTGGACTCAGGTGGAGTCTCTACTTCCAATCAATATTCTGGAACTGAGAGCATATTCAATGCACTTCAGCGTGGCCCTCAGTTGGCTTCGGCCAAATTCATCAGATTCCAGTCGGCAACATCACGATGTGGCATATATCAATCATCAGGGGAGAACAAGGAGTTCCTTAGCTATGATAGAAGTATCCAAGATAATCCGATGGGCGGAGGCCCACTCTTGTTATCTGTCAGCAATCTACATCCCAGGTGTACTGGGAAGTGGATTTCTAAGTCGACAGACCTTTCATCCGGGTGAGTGGGAACTCCACCGGAAGGTGTTTGCCTCACTGATTCTCCGATGGGGCAGACCGGAATTGGATCTGATGGCATCTCGACAGAATGCCAAACTTCCAAGATACGGATACAGGTTGAGGGATCTCAGGCCGAACTGATAGATGCCTTGGCAGTGCAGCCTAGCTTATGTGTTTCCACCTTTTCCTCTCCTACCACGCGTGATTGCTCGAATCAAACAGGAGAGAGCTTCAGTAATCTGATGGCGCCTGCGTGGCCACGCAGGACTTCGTATGCGAATCTATTGGACATGTCCTCTCTGCCACGTGGAAACTTCCTTTGAGACAGGACCTCATTCAAGGTCCTTTCCAACATCCAAATCTAATTTCTCTGTAGCTAACTGTGTGGAGATTGAACGCTTGATTTTATCTAAGCGAGGATTCTCTGATTCGGTCATCGATACTTTGATACAGGCTAGAAAGCCTGTCATTAGAAAAATCTATTATAAGATATGGCGTAAATATCTTTATTGGTGTGAATCCAAGGGTTATCATGGAGTAAAGTTAGGATTCCCAGGATTCTGTCTTTTCTCTAAGAAGGATTGGAGAAAGGGTTATCAGCAAGTTCCTTAAAGAGACAGATTTCTGCTTTGTCAATATTGTTTCACAAACGTTTGGCAGATGTGCCAGATGTTCAGTCTATTTGTCAGGCTCTAACTAGAATAAAGCCTGTATTTAGACCTGGAGTTTGAATTTAGTTCTTAGTTCTTCAAGGGGTTCCGTTTGAACCCATGCATTCCATAGATATTAAATTGTTATCTTGGAAAGTTCTGTTTTTAGTTGCTATTTCTTCCGCTCGAAGAGTTTCTGAGCTTTCAGCCTTAGTGTGATTCGCCATATCTCATATTTCATTCTGATAAGGTGGTTTTACGTACCCAAACCTGGGTTTCTTCCTAAGGTTGTTTCAAATAAGAATATTAATCAGGAAATTGTGTTCCTTCCTTGTGTCCTAATCCTCCCTAAGAAGGAGGCGTCTGGTTACATAACATGGACGTGGTCGTGCCTTAAAGTTCTACTTGCAGGCAACTAAGATTTCCGTCATTCATCTTCATTATTCATTGTTTATTCTGGAAAGCGTAGGGGTCAGAAAGCTACGGCTAGCTTTCTTTTTGGCTGAGGAGTATCATCCATATGGCATATGAGACTGCTGGACAGCAGCCTCCTGAAAGAATTACGGCTCATTTACTAGGGCTGTGGCTTCCACATGGGCCTTTAAAACGATACATCTGTTGAACAGATTTGTAAGGCTGCGACTTGGTCGTCCCTTCATACTTTTTCCCAAATTCTACAAATTTGATTCTTTTACTTCTTCGGAAGCTATTTTTGGAGAGAAAAGTTCTTCAAGCAGTGGTGCCTTCCGTTTAGGTCTGTCTTGTCCCCTCCCTTTCATCCGTGTCCTGTAGCTTTGGTATTGTATCCCACAAGTAAGGATGAAATCCGTGGACTCGTCGTATCTAGTAGAAGAAAAGGAAATTTACTGCTTACCTGATAAATTTATTTTCTTCTCGATAGACGAGTCCACGGCCCCTCCCTGTCATTTTAAGACAGATTTATTTTATTTTTACAACTTCAGTCACCTCTGCACCTTTTAGTTTTTCCTTTCTCTTCCTTAAACCTTCGGTCGAATGATGGGGGTGGAGGGGAAGGGAGGAGCTATATATACAGCTCTGCTGTGGTGCTCTTTGCCACTTCCTGTTAGCAGGAGGATAATATCCCACAAGTAAGGGATGACATCTGTCGACTCGTATCGTAGAAGAAATCAATTTATCAGGTCAGCATAAATTTCCTTTTGCAGCAAGTTAGAGATGCTGTCGTTACTGTGCTTCACTGTTACTGCTGTGTATTTTATTCTTGTTTTAGGAATCAAACTTTTTATTACTGTCTGATTTATTTCCATTTTGTTTAATTATAAGGTTGGACTCTAATTGGATATCAGCACATTTCTGCTTTAAATAATATTTTTTGTATTGAAAATCTAACCCTGAATACCTGATGGGATTATTATACGCACCTTGAAGCAGCTGAAAGCAATTACATGTTTGCTAATACTTGTTTAATAAATACTAGCATCTTGCCAAACAAGAGCTTTGTGGTCTCCTCCTATAGGTGCGTGACTTTACACCAAAGTGCTGAGGTGAGGAGGAACGCCAGCGCCCTGTGTGAAAATATTGCCGGACACCTGAAGGATGCGCAGCTGTTTATTCAGAAGAGAGCGGTGAGTACCGAGTATGCCTGCGCATGCAGCAAAATGAGGTGCGTCATCTCTTCCATACGTGCAGTCATCTAAGGTCAGTGGGCATAATTTATATCTCACATCAGAGCAGCAAATATTTGTAGATACAGTGAAAGAAATACATTTTAATGTCTGGTTAAAACCCATAGACCCAACAAGTTTTTTCTATAAAATGTTAGCTTAGTTTGTAGGATAGGCTAATGTCTATCCAGCCCATTTACTAGTTCGTAGGATAGGGTTATGTCTGTCCCAGCCATTAAACTAGTACGTAGGATAGCTTTGTCTATCCCAACGATTTACTAGTACGTAGGATAGGGTTATGTCTATCCCCAGCCTTAACTATAGTGCGTAGGTATAGGCTTATGTCCTATCCCAGCCATTTACTAGTACGTAGGATAGGCTTATGTCGGTACCAGCCATTTACTAGTACGTAGGATAGGCTTATGTCCTGTACCAGCCATTTACTAGTACGTAAGATAGGCTTATGTCTGTCCTAGCCATTTACTTGTACGTAGAATAGGCTTATGTCTGTCCTAGCCATTTACTCGTACGTAGAATAGGCTTATGTCGATCCCAGCCATTTACTAGTACGTAGGATAGGGTTATGTCTGTCCCAGCCATTTACTCGTACGTAGGATAGGGTTATGTCTGTCCCAGCCATTTACTAGTACGTAGGATAGGGTTATGTCTGTCCCAGCCATTTACTAGTACGTAGGATAGGGTTATGTCTGTCCCAGCCATTTACTCGTACGTAGGATAGCCTTATGTCGATCCCAGCCATTTACTAGTACGTAGGATAGGGTTATGTCTGTCCCAGCCATTTACTCGTACGTAGGATAGGGTTATGTCTGTCCCAGCCATTTACTAGTACGTAGGATAGCCTTATGTCAATCCCAGCCATTTACTAGTACGTAGGATAGGGTTATGTCTGTCCCAGCCATTTACTCGTACGTAGGATAGCCTTATGTCGATCCCAGCCATTTACTAGTACGTAGGATAGGGTTATGTCGATCCCAGCCATTTACTCGTGCCTAGGATAGCCTTATGTCGATCCCAGCCATTTACTCGTGCGTAGGATAGCCTTATGTCGATCCCAGCCATTTACTAGTACGTAGGATATGGTTATGTCTGTCGTCTGTCCCAGCCATTAACTAGTACGTAGGATAGCTTTATGTCTATCCCAACCATTTACTAGTACGTAGGATAGGGTTATGTCTATCCCAGCCATTTACTAGTACATAGGATAGGCTTAGGTCTATCCCAGCTTATAAGCAGGCATGCTGTTGGTATGTAGGGATAGCCTTGTGCTTATCCCAGGCATTAATTAGTACGTAGGATAGCCTTATACTTATCCCAGGCATTAATTAGTACGTAGGATAGCCTCATGTTTACCCCAGGTATTAATTAGTACGTAGGATAGCCTTGTGCTTATCCCAGGCCTTAATTAGTACATAGGTTAGTCTTATGCTTATCCCGGGCATTAATTAGTATGTAGGATAGCCTTATGTTTATCCCGGGCATTAATTAGTATGTAGGATAGCCTTGTGCTTATCCCAGGCATTAATTAGTATGTAGGATAGCCTTGTGCTTATCCGAGGCAGTAATTAGTATGTAGGATAGCCTTATGCTTCTCCCTAGGCATTAATTAGTATGTAGGATAGCCTTATGCTTCTCCCAAGGCATTAATTAGTATGTAGGATAGCCTTATGCTTCTCCCTAGGCATTCTTTAAGTCCCCCACAGTGTTTGTCATTGTCACTTACAGTTTAACAGACGTTTATTTCATGAATTAATCTCCCTTTCTGTGAAGAAGCTTCTGCAAATTACTCCTGAACCTACTACACTGATATATGTCTAGCTTATCAAGTTTTAGTTTTTTAGATTTTTATCAATGCATTGGATTCCTAAACACTGAAATCCCCCATCTCACACAACTAACAGGCTAATTCCTAAACACTGAAATCCCTGTCTCACACAACCAGCACGCTCATTCCTAAACAATTTAATCCCCATCTCACACAATCAGCACGCTCATTCCTAAACACTGAAATCCCCGTCTCACACCACCAGCAGGCTCATTCCTAAACACTGAAATCCCCGTCTCACACCACCAGCAGGCTCATTCCTAAACACTGAAATCCCCGTCTCACACCACCAGCAGGCTCATTCCTAAACACTGAAATCCCAGTCTCACACCACCATCAGGCTCATTCCTAAACACTGAAATCCCCCATCTCACACAACCAACAGGCTAATTCCTAAACACTGAAATCCCTGTCTCACACAACCAGCACGCTCATTCCTAAACAATTTAATCCCCATCTCACACAACCAGCAGGCTCATTCCTAAACACTGAAATCCCCCATCTCACACAACCAACAGGCTAATTCCTAAACACTGAAATCCCTGTCTCACACAACCAGCACGCTCATTCCTAAACAATTTAATCCCCATCTCACACAACCAGCACGCTCATTCCTAAACACTGAAATCCCTGTCTCACACAACCAGCACGCTCATTCCTAAACAATTTAATCCCCATCTCACACAATCAGCACGCTCATTCCTAAACACTGAAATCCCTGTCTCACACCACCAGCAGGCTCATTCCTAAACACTGAAATCCCCGTCTCACACCACCAGCAGGCTCATTCCTAAACACTGAAATCCCCGTCTCACACCACCAGCAGGCTCATTCCTAAACACTGAAATCCCCGTCTCACACCACCAGCAGGCTCATTCCTAAACACTGAAATCCCCGTCTCACACCACCAGCAGGCTCATTCCTAAACACTGAAATCCCCGTCTCACACCACCAGCAGGCTCATTCCTAAACACTGAAATCCCCGTCTCTCACCACCAGCAGGCTCATTCCTAAACACTGAAATCCCCGTCTCACACCACCAGCAGGCTCATTCCTAAACACTGAAATCCCAGTCTCACACCACCAGCAGGCTCATTCCTAAACACTGAAATCCCCGTCTCACACCACCAGCAGGCTCATTCCTAAACACTGAAATCCCTGTCTCACACCACCAGCAGGCTCATTCCTAAACACTGAAATCCCTGTCTCACACCACCAGCAGGCTCATTCCTAAATACTGAAATCCCTGTCTCACACCACCAGCAGGCTCATTCCTAAATACTGAAATCCCTGTCTCACACCACCAGCAGGCTCATTACTAAACACTGAAATCCCTGTCTCACACCACCAGCAGGCTCATTCCTAAATACTGAAATCCCTGTCTCACACCACCTGCATGGCTCATTCCTAAACACTGAAATCCCTGTCTCACACCACCTGCATGGCTCATTCCTAAATACTGAAATCCCTGTCTCACACCACCAGCATGGCTCATTCCTAAATACTGAAATCCCTGTCTCACACCACCAGCAGGCTCATTCCTAAATACTGAAATCCCTGTCTCACACCACCAGCAGGCTCATTCCTAAACACTGAAATCCCTGCCTCACACAACCAGCAGGCTCATTCCTAAATACTGAAATCCCTGTCTCACACCACCAGCAGGCTCATTCCTAAATACTGAAATCCCTGTCTCACACCACCAGCAGGCTCATTCCTAAACACTGAAATCCCTGTCTCACACCACCTGCATGGCTCATTCCTAAACACTGAAATCCCTGTCTCACACCACCAGCAGGCTCATTCCTAAATACTGAAATCCCCATTTATCAGATCTATCAGTAACACTGAGCAATTTTAGTATGGGTACGTACCTGCACAAGAAGAATGATTAGTAAGCTGGGAACCTATAAAGTGAATGCAGTAACATTTTGTTTGTACAATTTATCTAAGACAAACTTGTAAATATTCCTAGAAATGTGTAGCAGGGTGTTCTGTCACTTGTAGTCTCACACCACCAGCAGGCTCATTCCTAAACACTGAAATCCCTGTCTCACGCCACCAGCAGGCTCATTCCTAAACACTGAAATCCCTGTCTCACGCCACCAGCAGGCTCATTCCTAAACACTGAAATCCCTGTCTCACACCACGAGCAGGCTCATTCCTAAATACTGAAATCCCTGTCTCACACCACCAGCAGGCTCATTCCTAAATACTGAAATCCCTGTCTCACACCACCAGCAGGCTCATTCCTAAATACTGAAATCCCTGCCTCACACAACCAGCAGGCTCATTCCTAAACACTGAAATCCCTGTCTCACACCACCAGCAGGCTCATTCCTAAATACTGAAATCCCCATTTATCAGATCTATCAGTAACACTGAGCAATTTTAGTATGGGTACGTACCTGCACAAGAAGAATGATTAGTAAGCTGGGAACCTATAAAGTGAATGCAGTAACATTTTGTTTGTACAATTTATCTAAGACAAACTTGTAAATATTCCTAGAAATGTGTAGCAGGGTGTTCTGTCACTTGTAGACTCCTGTTAAGGGTTAAACATTCAGCCCAAGCCTAAACAGGTTATGGAAGGAGCTGGTGACGAGACAAGTTGCTCAGCTCCCAGCAGAGGGCGCACTAACAAATGAGCTTTTGTCTGTGTTTTCCCTTATTTCTAAGCGATGAAGCTGAAATTGCAGTTTACTATAGCTACCTATATCTCTGCACTAAACGTATATACTGAGTGTGCGGTTCACTATAGCTGCGTGTATTCCTGCTCTAAACCTATATACTGTGTGCAGATCACTATAGCTGCCTTTATCCCTGCTCTAAACCTATATGCTGTGTGCAGTTCACTATAGCTGCGTGTATCCCTGCACTAAACATATATACTGTGTGCAGTTCACTATAGCTGCCTTTATCCCTGCTCTAAACATATATACTCTGTGCAGTTCACTATAGCTGCGTGTATCCCTGCTCTAAACATATATACTGTGTGCAGTTCACTATAGCTGCGTGTATCCCTGCTCTAAACATATATACTGTGTGCAGTTCACTATAGCTGCGTGTATCCCTGCACTAAACATATATACTGTGTGCAGTTCACTATAGCTGCCTTTATCCCATCTCTAAACATATATACTGTGTGCAGTTCACTATAGCTGCGTGTATCCCTGCACTAAACATATATACTCTGTGCAGTTCACTATAGCTGCGTGTATCCCTTCACTAAACATATATACTGTGTGCAGTTCACTATAGCTGCCTTTATCCCTGCTCTAAACATATATACTGTGTGCAGTTCACTATAGCTGCCTTTATCCCTGCTCTAAACATATATACTGTGTGCAGTTCACTATAGCTGCGTGTATCCCTGCACTAAACATATATACTGTGTGCAGTTCACTATAGCTGCCTTTATCCCTGCTCTAAACATATATACTCTGTGCAGATCACTATAGCTGCGTGTATCCCTTCACTAAACATATATACTGTGTGCAGTTCACTATAGCTGCGTGTATCCCTGCACTAAACATATATACTGTGTGCAGTTCATTATAGCTGCCTTTATCCCTGCTCTAAACATATATACTCTGTGCAGATCACTATAGCTGCGTGTATCCCTGCACTAAACATATATACTCTGTGCAGATCACTATAGCTGCGTGTATCCCTTCACTAAATATATATACTGTGTGCAGATCACTATAGCTGTGTGTATCCCTGCGCTAAACATAGCGTCTTACACTTATGTCACATATTTAGCGTCTCCAGGAGCGATTAGCAAATGTTCTTTATAATTCCTCTTTTTCAGGTGAAAAACTTCACGGACGTACACCCCGATTACGGCTCACGTATCCAGAAACTGCTGGATAAATATAATGCTGAGGTTCCGAAGAAGGTACAAC